>NC_053443.1:45642158-45894698 GCF_007990345.1 Gossypium hirsutum
TGTTGATCGAACTGGGATGGATTCCCTGCACGGGGCTTCAATACGTTGGTTTGTTTCTATGGAAACTAGATCAGAGAGGAATCTGCACATATATGGTACGACCCCTATTATCTCTGGTTAATTTATAATGAATTTCCAAAGTTGGAGCAGGGAATCCAGAAACCGTTCTGGACCTGTCCCACTAAAATCTGATTATCTCTTAATATACTGCCCATATGATCTTTTCGTTACTTCTCATGAAAACAGACTCATCGAGCTTCGATTACATAATTATTCATCAATTAATTCCACTCCTACTATTTTTAGTGATTTTCAATCTCATGACACTGCTGCTGCCAGCATCTGTGACGAAAGTAACTAGGTCCATTTCATGCCTACCCTCGATCCAACTCAATCGAACATTCGTGCCATTTTCGCATGGCTTAAAGTTTACATGCCATAATTCAAACACAACGTACTAGCTTATACATGCCAAAATGATCTTCTAAGCACACAAGAAGAAAGTACCAAAACTAGCTATCTGGTGTGATGACTTCGTTGACGGCCCGACCCCGCAAAAATTGATGAGTCCAAGCAACCTATAATGGG
The DNA here is from genome assembly GCF_007990345.1 of Gossypium hirsutum. Classification (NCBI taxonomy): domain Eukaryota; kingdom Viridiplantae; phylum Streptophyta; class Magnoliopsida; order Malvales; family Malvaceae; genus Gossypium; species Gossypium hirsutum. The sequence goes on from NC_053443.1 coordinate 45,642,747, forward strand.
TGACAAGGAAACACCGGGTGAGTTTATAACTCAGTAAGTCATAAGCAATGCTCTACTATACATCAATAACATTATCACAAGAGGAATAAAATGGAATGAGACAATTTACTCCATCCATACCGAACCATACCATAGTTCCACCAACCTACCGATTCAATTCATATCAATTCATGCCTTCACAATTCATATACTCATCAATAGGACATTGAAGCATTTTCATAAATCAATTTATTTTCGTTACAATCAAACCACAAAACGGCCTTTCACCCATCCTACGATAAATTTTTATGTACGTGACTTCAAGTATAGTTGTCACATAGGTTCAACTTACCGAGCTCAACACCAAGTATACGCATAGCACATATTAGCCATGTCCTCAAGACACTTACCCGATCCGCTGTCCGCGATCAGCTCAATAGTGTCGCACACATAGTGTCCATAATGATTCACGAATGTATATTGAGCCCGCACACTCAGTGCTATATAATCAACTCGCACATTTAGTGCCACGTAATCAAATCGCACACTTAGTGCTACATAGTCAAACCCGCACACTTAGTGCCGCATGGTCAATTCGCACACTTAGTGCATCATATTCATTTCGCACACTTAGTGCAACAAAGTAGAATCGCACACTTAGTGCTGTACAATTTAATCCCGCGCACTTAGCACCAATCTCATGGTCATAAATGGTTATCCCGCACATTTAGTGCCGAGATCAACAACTCATTACATCTCACCTCATTTATTTCATTCAACAATTTCATCATCACATACGTACATGCATATATATATGTACATTTATTCATTCCATTCAGCATCAATACACAACATTATGACCATTGAAATAATACCAACTACATGCTTAATGACTTACCTCGTGTTGGGTAAGACGGTTCCAACTCGGCTACTCGATAACCTTTTCTTTGCCTTTGCTCGATTCACCTCCTTTAGCTCCTTGAGCTATATCAATAATTTAACTAGTTTAACCACCTTGCTAAATATTTACAATCCAATCTCACATGTACATGTATGTTAGTATATTCGGCTAATAATCTCATGCAACTACCAAAGCCGAATCAACTAAATATACTTATGTATACACACATATATCATCATCGAAATCACCTAAGCTTAGACATCGATTTTTAATTTCAAGTAAGTTGCCGAATGCAACCTTACTAAATTCTCATGGATTCAATATACCATTACCATGAAATCAACAACCAAATTCATAGACAATTTAGGAAAATCACATTACAATTCTCATATTCAAGCAAAGACCATGGCCGAATGCACATATGACCTCATAACAAAAATATTGAACCTTTGGTTGCCCAATTAGCTTAACATCCATCAAATTTTTAAATCAAGAAGCTCACCTCATCTATAATCAACTCTCAATGCCCTAAGGCATCAAAACAACATCAAAGAAATACAACCATCCATGGCCGAATGTCCTAGCCGAATTGTTTTAACCATGAGTAACATAACAAGCATAGATCGTGTTTATGGATATACCGTGGCGATTCAAGCTAATCACCTCCAAAATCATCAACCATTTTCGTTGCATATAACATATATAAACATGAATAAGTTTCATATAATCCTTAACACATTAATTCTTTCATCAACAACCTTTTCCTTGAACACTTTCTCATGACCGATTGCTCATGTTATCAACAAGATTCAAAGTTTAAACATGGGCTATTTAAAACATGCATGCATCTCAAAGACAACATCAAACATACCTTAGTCTAACCACCACCATAGCCGATTTTTCTCAAGCCTTTTTCCCCTTCCTTTCTTTCCTCTATTCGGCCAAGGATGTTCAAGAATGAACTCTTTTTTTTTTTTTTTGTTTTCTTTCTTCAATTCACGGCAACAAGGGGGGGGTGAGACCATGTACTTTTTTTTTTCTCCATCACCCTTCTTTCATTATTTAATCACCATGCTTATTATTTTATTATTCTTAACATGCATCACTAGCATAACATGTTGGAGACATGTTTCCACCTATAGCATGGCCGGCCACTACATATTAGGGAGGGGGAATTTGACATGCAAGTCCCCTTTTTCTTCCACATGCACTAATAGGTCCTCATGCATTGACCTATCACATTTTAAAATTTTCTCATATAAGTCCTATTGACTAAATTCACATGCAATCGACTAAATCGAAGCTTGAAATTTTTACACATTCATGATTACATATTCTAGACAATAAACATCACATTCAAACCTTTCGGTGACTCGGTTTAGCGGTCCCGAAACCACTTCCCGGCTAGGGTCAATTTTGGGCTGTCACAACTCTCCCTCACTTAAGAAATTTTCGTCCTCGAAAATCTTACCAGTAAATAGGTTTGGATATCGTTCCTTCATCGAGCTCTCGGGTTCCCAGGTTGCTTCCTCGATCCCGTGTTTGAGCCACAACACCTTAACCAACGGAACCCTTTTGTTTCGCAACTCTTTCACCTCACGAGCTAGGATACGTATCGGTTCTTCTTCATAACTCATATCGGCTTGAATTTCAACCTCTGATGGGCTAATTATATGCGACGGATCAGATCGATAGCGTCGAAGCATCGAAACATGAAAGACATCGTGAATCTTTTCAAGCTCAGGGGGCAAAATCAATCTATACGCAACTGGCCCCACTCGTTCGGAGATTTCGTACGGCCCAATGAATCTCGGGCTCAACTTGCCCTTACGGCCAAACCTAAGTACCTTTTTCCAAGGCGAAACTTTAAGGAACACTTTATCTCCCACCTGATATTCAATGTCCTTCCGTTTCAGATCCGCATACGATTTCTGACGATCTGTGGCTGCCTTCAAACTTTCACGGATTACTTTTACTTTCTGTTCAGCATCTTTAATCAAATCAACTCCGAAAATTTTACTTTCACCAAGCTCGGTCCAAAACAATGGTGTACGGCATTTACGACCGTACAAAGCCTCGTAAGGTGCCATCTTAATACTTGATTGAAAACTATTGTTGTAAGCGAATTCAATCAAAGGTACATACCGTTCCCATGAACCACTAAACTCAAGGATGCAGCATCTCAGCATATCCTCGAGTATCTGAATTATCCGCTCGGATTGACCATCGGTTTGGGGATGAAAAGCGGTGCTAAAATGCAGCTGGGTACCCAAAGCTTCTTGCAATTTCTTCCAAAATCGCGAGGTGAATCTCGGATCTCTATCCGACACGATAGAAATAGGTACTCCATGTAATCTCACAATCTGAGAAACATACAACTCGGCTAGTTTATCCAATGAGAAATCCGTACGCACGGGGATAAAGTGAGCCGACTTAGTCAGCCTATCAACAACAACCCAAATCGCATCCTTCTTACTTGCGGACAATGGCAGTCCGGACACAAAGTCCATTGTGACTCGGTCCCATTTCCACTCGGGTATCATGATCGGCTGAAGTAACCCTGAAGGCACTTGATGTTCCGCTTTCACTTGCTGACATACTAAACATCTCGAAACAAAGTCGGAGATGTCTCGCTTCATACCATGCCACCAAAATCGACGTTTCAAGTCGTTGTACATTTTCGTGCTCCCCGGGTGAATTGACATTCGGCTACAATGGGCTTCGTTCAGGATCATCGGAATGAGTTCCGAATTCCTTGGAACGCACAAACGACTTCTAAACCTCAAACAACCATCATCATCAATCTGAAACTCCGATTCCTTGTTTGGAACACACTCAGCTCGTTTTGCAACTAATTCATCATCGACTTTCTGAGCTTCATGAATTTGATGAGTCAATAATGGTTTGGCTTTTAATTCAGCTACTAACACATTGTCAGGTAGAACAGACAAGTGTACATTCATCGCTCGCAAAGCAAACAGTGATTTCCGGCTTAAGGCGTCCGCAACCACATTAGCCTTTCCCGGGTGGTAATCAATGACAAGCTCATAATCCTTCAACAATTCAAGCCAACGTCTTTGTCGCAGATTCAAGTCCCGTTGAGTCATCAAATATTTGAGACTTTTGTGATCCGAAAACACATGGCACTTCTCACCAAACAAATAATGTCGCCATATTTTCAATGCAAACACAATGGCGGCTAGTTCGAGATCATGGGTCGGATAATTTCTCTCGTGTGGCTTCAATTGTCTCGACGCATAGGCCACAACTCGACCTTCTTGCATCAATACACAACCCAACCCGAGTAGGGATGCGTCACTATAAACGACAAACTCTTTACCCGATTCGGGTTGCACCAAAATTGGAGCTTTAGTCAGATGAGTTTTCAGTTGATCGAAGCTTTTCTGACATTTCTCCGTCCATTCGAACTTAACATCCTTCTGAAGTAGCTTCGTCATTGGTGTGGCTATCATCGAGAAACCTTTGACAAATCGTCGGTAATAACCGGCGAGCCCTAGAAAGCTCCGGACTTCGGTAACGTTTCTCGGAGGCTTCCAGTTAAGTATGGCTGAAATTTTGCTCGGGTCAACCCGAATACCCAATGCGGATACCACATGACCCAAGAAGCTAACCTCTCTTAGCCAGAACTCACACTTACTGAACTTAGCATATAACTGCTTATCCCGCAAAATTTGCATCACTAGCCTCAGATGCTCAGCATGTTCGGCCTCATCTCTTGAATAGACCAAGATGTCATCAATAAACACAACTACGAACCGATCCAAGTACGGCCTAAAGATCCGATTCATCAAATCCATAAACACCGCAGGGGCATTAGTGAGCCCAAACGACATCACTAAGAACTCATAGTGACCGTACCTCGTTCTGAAAGCAGTTTTGGGTACGTCCGAATCTCGAATCCGTAACTGATAATAACCCGATCTCAAATCTATCTTTGAAAACACCGATGCTCCCTTTAATTGATCGAACAGATCATCTATACGCGGTAACGGATACTTATTCTTTATCGTCACTTTATTCAGTTGACGATAGTCAATGCACAACCTCATGGTTCCGTCCTTCTTTTTCACGAACAATACTGGTGCACCCCAAGGCGAGAAACTCGGTCGAGCGAAACCTCTATCCGTCAATTCTTGCAACTGAGCTTTCAACTCTTTTAACTCAGTTAGTGCCATACGATACGGAGCGATCGAAATTGGCGTAGTTCCAGGTACAAGCTCAATTCCAAACTCTACTTCCCGAACAGGTGGCAAACCCGGTAACTCTTCAGGAAAAACATCCGGGTATTCACAAACCACCGGCACCGATTCGGGTTTCTTTTCTAACTCCTTGTCATCAAGTACATACGCGAGGTATGCTTCGCACCCTTTCCTTACATATTTCTGGGCCAACATTGCTGATATTACAGCTGGCAACCCCCTTAAGTCCGCAGACTCAACTCGGATTATTTCGTTATTTGCGCACCTCAAATCGATAGTCTTGCTTTTGCAATTCACAACCGCATCATGCGCGGTTAACCAATCCAAACCAAGAATAACATCAAACTCGTCGAACGGCAAAAGCATCAAATCAGCCGGAAAACAGGATTCTCGGATTAATAGAGGGCATCTCTTACACACTTTATCAACAAGTACGCATTGACCCAAAGGGTTTGATACTCGAATTACGAGCTCAGTAGACTCAACAGGTAGAGTCTTACTGGTTGCTAAGGTTTCGCATACATATGAATGAGTAGAACCAGGGTCAATCAATGCAATCACATTAGTATCAAAGAGAGTGAAGGTACCAGTGATGACGTCGGGGGAGGATGCCTCCTCTCGTGCGCGAATGGCATATGCTCTAGCAGGAGCACGGTTCTCGGCGCGATCGGCCGTATCAGAAGCCCCCCTCTGACTACCACCCCTGCCTCCAAAAATTCTCGGTGGTCTACCTCTAGATGTCACTCCACTAGGTCTTGCACCTTGAATCTTATTCTTCTCATCCAGCTCCGTGCAATCTCTAATGAAGTGGTCCTTCGAACCGCATCCATAACAGGCCCTGTTAGTAGACTTGCCCCAACATTCACCTAGGTGTCGTCTTCCACATTGGGGACATTCAGGTTTCTCGTGCCGATTATTGCCCACACTAGCTACCGAAGTAGCTCGGGAGCCCATCGATGGTCTTGCCCTGATGGAAATTCCCGTAGTCGCCCTCGACTTACTAATGTCCTCCCTGAACTTCTTCACAGCTGAGAACGGAGCTTTACCCGTCGATCTTTTACGATAATCTCTAGCTTCAAATTCAGCCTTCCTCTTCTCCTTTCCAAGTTCCTCCGCCTTGCAGGCTCGTTCGACTAGTGTTACGAATTCCTTTATTTCCAGAATACCCATTAGTAGCTTTAAATCTTCGTTCAATCCTTCCTCAAATCTTTTGCACATAGCAACCTCATCAGCTACGCACTCCCGGGCATACCTACTAAGTCTTACGAATTCATGTTCGTATTCAGATACAGTCATACGGCCTTGCTTGAGTTCCAAGAACTCCTTACGCTTCTGGTCAATGAACCGTTGGCTAATAAATTTCTTCCGAAATTCCGTTTGAAAGAAGTCCCAAGTTACTCGCTCGTTCGGGACTATGGAAATCAATGTCCTCCACCAATAGTAGGCTGAGTCTCGCAACAAAGATACAGCACATTTTAGACATTCATCGGGTGTGCATGACAATTCATCGAACACCCGAATGGTGTTATCAAGCCAGAACTCGGCCCTTTCGGCATCATCAGTTACTATGGCCTTGAACTCCTCGGCCCCACGCTTCCTAATCAAGTCTACAGGTAGCTTACTCAGCCTCACAGGATCAGCGACTGACGGCCTTACAGGCTCTTGGGGTGGGTTATTCAAATTTGGGAATTGTTGGACAGCCGGGTTGGCTCGGGCATATTGCGCGACCCACTCATTCATCATGGTAAAGAAGGCTTGTTTAGCCCCCTCACCTTGATTATTCGCAGATGACTGGGGTTCAACAGGCGGCGTCCCTTGTGCAGGAGCAGCCGCTACGCTCTCAACGTCATCCGCTAGGGTTCTTTCTTCACCGGGATCCATTTACAAATCAAGACAAAAACATTTCAACCGTCAGAAGTCATCACCCTTTTAAACATTAACATTATGGCATGTATAGCTAGACTCATACGTGCTATGGAAGTCCTAGAACCGACTAAACCATAGCTCTGATACCAATAAAATGTAACACCCCAAACCCGAAACCGTCATCGGGGTCGAACACGAGGTGTTGACTGGCTTCACCCTCTTACAAAATTTATTTTCCAGACACTGCCCAATCTGTGTACTAGTCGTTTTAAAATTCATATCTTGAGTTTCGTAACTCGAAAATCAGTTTCGTAATTTTTCCCAGAAACTAGACTCATGTGCCCATCTATGTATTTTTTTCTAGAATTTTTGGTTGGGCCAATTAGTACAGTTTATTAGTCAAAGTTCCCCAAGTTGCAGGGGTCGACTACACTGACCTTTGCCCATTACGACTGGGATATCTCCCTGCACGGGGCTTCAATACTGTTGCCGTTTGTTTCTATGGAAACTAGACTCAGAGAGGAATCTGCACATATATGGTACGACCCCTAATTATCTCTGGTTAATTTATAATGAATTTCCAAAGTTGGAGCAGGGAATCCAGAAACCGTTCTGGACCTGTCCCACTAAAATCTGATTATCTCTTAATATACTGCCCATATGATCTTTTCGTTACTTCCTCATGAAAACAGACTCATCGAGCTTCGATTACATAATTTATTCATCAATTAATTCCACTCCTACTATTTTTAGTGATTTTTCAATCTCATGACACTGCTGCTGCCAGCATCTGTGACGAAAGTAACTAGGTCCATTTCATGCCTACCCTCGATCCAACTCAATCGAACATTCGTGCCATTTTCGCATGGCTTAAAGTTTACATGCCATAATTCAAACACAACGTACTAGCTTATACATGCCAAAATGATCTTCTAAGCACACTAAGAAGAAAGTACCAAAACTAGCTATCTGGTGTGATGACTTCGTTGACGGCCCGACCCCGCAAAAATTGATGAGTCCAAGCAACCTATAATGGGTGACAAGGAAACACCGGGTGAGTTTATAACTCAGTAAGTCATAAGCAATGCTCTACTATACATCAATAACATTATCACAAGAGGAATAAAATGGAATGAGACAATTTACTCCATCCATACCGAACCATACCATAGTTCCACCAACCTACCGATTCAATTTCATATCAATTCATGCCTTCACAATTCATATACTCATCAATAGGACATTGAAGCATTTTCATAAATCAATTTATTTTCGTTACAATCAAACCACAAAACGGCCTTTCACCCATCCTACGATAAATTTTTATGTACGTGACTTCAAGTATAGTTGTCACATAGGTTCAACTTACCGAGCTCAACACCAAGTATACGCATAGCACATATTAGCCATGTCCTCAAGACACTTACCCGATCCGCTGTCCGCGATCAGCTCAATAGTGTCGCACACATAGTGTCCATAATGATTCACGAATGTATATTGAGCCCGCACACTCAGTGCTATATAATCAACTCGCACATTTAGTGCCACGTAATCAAATCGCACACTTAGTGCTACATAGTCAAACCCGCACACTTAGTGCCGCATGGTCAATTCGCACACTTAGTGCATCATATTCATTTCGCACACTTAGTGCAACAAAGTAGAATCGCACACTTAGTGCTGTACAATTTAATCCCGCGCACTTAGCACCAATCTCATGGTCATAAATGGTTATCCCGCACATTTAGTGCCGAGATCAACAACTCATTACATCTCACCTCATTTATTTCATTCAACAATTTCATCATCACATACGTACATGCATATATATATGTACATTTATTCATTCCATTCAGCATCAATACACAACATTATGACCATTGAAATAATACCAACTACATGCTTAATGACTTACCTCGTGTTGGGTAAGACGGTTCCAACTCGGCTACTCGATAACCTTTTCTTTGCCTTTGCTCGATTCACCTCCTTTAGCTCCTTGAGCTATATCAATAATTTAACTAGTTTAACCACCTTGCTAAATATTTACAATCCAATCTCACATGTACATGTATGTTAGTATATTCGGCTAATAATCTCATGCAACTACCAAAGCCGAATCAACTAAATATACTTATGTATACACACATATATCATCATCGAAATCACCTAAGCTTAGACATCGATTTTTAATTTCAAGTAAGTTGCCGAATGCAACCTTACTAAATTCTCATGGATTCAATATACCATTACCATGAAATCAACAACCAAATTCATAGACAATTTAGGAAAATCACATTACAATTCTCATATTCAAGCAAAGACCATGGCCGAATGCACATATGACCTCATAACAAAAATATTGAACCTTTGGTTGCCCAATTAGCTTAACATCCATCAAATTTTTAAATCAAGAAGCTCACCTCATCTATAATCAACTCTCAATGCCCTAAGGCATCAAAAACAACATCAAAGAAATACAACCATCCATGGCCGAATGTCCTAGCCGAATTGTTTTAACCATGAGTAACATAACAAGCATAGATCGTGTTTATGGATATACCGTGGCCGATTCAAGCTAATCACCTCCAAAATCATCAACCATTTTCGTTGCATATAACATATATAAACATGAATAAGTTTCATATAATCCCTTAACACATTAATTTCTTTCATCAACAACCTTTTCCTTGAACACTTTCTCATGACCGATTGCTCATGTTATCAACAAGATTCAAAGTTTAAACATGGGCTATTTAAAACATGCATGCATCTCAAAGACAACATCAAACATACCTTAGTCTAACCACCACCATAGCCGATTTTTCTCAAGCCTTTTTCCCCTTCCTTTCTTTCCTCTATTCGGCCAAGGATGTTCAAGAATGAACTCTTTTTTTTTTTTTGTTTTCTTTCTTCAATTCACGGCAACAAGGGGGGGGGTGAGACCATGTACTTTTTTTTTTTTCTCCATCACCCTTCTTTCATTATTTAATCACCATGCTTATTATTTTATTATTCTTAACATGCATCACTAGCATAACATGTTGGAGACATGTTTCCACCTATAGCATGGCCGGCCACTACATATTAGGGAGGGGGAATTTGACATGCAAGTCCCCTTTTTCTTCCACATGCACTAATAGGTCCTCATGCATTGACCTATCACATTTTAAAATTTTCTCATATAAGTCCTATTGACTAAATTCACATGCAATCGACTAAATCGAAGCTTGAAATTTTTACACATTCATGATTACATATTCTAGACAATAAACATCACATTCAAACCTTTCGGTGACTCGGTTTAGCGGTCCCGAAACCACTTCCCGGCTAGGGTCAATTTTGGGCTGTCACATCACATTTCCCTTATCTTTGCTTGTAGACGGTTTTATTAGGTTTGCAATTTCACAAACATACACAAGTCACTAATAGCACATTAAAACTCATACATAACACAAGCGAACCTAGGTTCACACATGCTAGTCTTTTGGTGAACCTAGTTTCCATTGTTGTGAACCTTTCTTAAAGCATCAACTCAATAGAGAAATAGAGTCTTACCTTAAATCAATGATGAAATTTAAGAGAGTTTTGTCATTCAAAAGAATATGAAATTTCAATAAAATATGAAATTTTAATAAAAAATAGTTTAATTTATAGGCACTGGGTGTTTTGATGTTCTTAGGATAACCTAGTCGCAATAGAAGTAGGAAAGAGTTATGTGCATGAATGGTGTTGTGAAGAGGACAATAAGTTGACTTCCTAACTTCGATATATTTACCCTTTGGCTACTCCTACTTTTGACTCTCGACCCAAACCAGTGATCTCAGCTCGCCAGGCCCACTGGCGATCTTAGTTCGCTTGGTCAAAACTAATGATTGCAACTCGCCAAGCCCACTGGCGACCTCAGCTCGCTAGACCCACTAGCATACACTAGCTCGCCAAGCCCCTAGCTCCTAGGCCCTATTCTGGGATCTTACATCTGTGGTTTGATTTTGTAAATGCCTTATATTTTTCCTACTACATAACCCTAACAAACTTGTTACTTTTGTAGAGATGTTAAAGGTAGTTCATACTCTTTATATTATTTCATTTGTTAAATATTTAGAGAAATGATATGAACAATTATAAATGGAAAAGTTTTAGTGAACATTAAATGTATTATTTTGGAGTAAATTTCATGCATGTCTATAATGGTTTATGGATTTTTTGCTAGCACTAGCATTATATCAAGTTTCATATTTTAGATATCAATTTTATACATACATTTTATTTACAATAAACTCCATGCATGGCTTGACTATTTCTTGCTAAAGATGCAAAACTCTTGCAAAAAGGGTTTTTAAAGTATTCTGAATTGATCTCTTGCCTTCTTATGGCTAAACAATATAATGAGTTATTCATTCTGCTAGTTCTGCTCCTTTCCTCAAAGCGAATGTAGCAATACATAATAATTATAAAAATGGAACCTATTATCATTATTGACAAATAGATAAAAAAAGAAAAGATAAATTATTTAAAATGTTGCTACATGTTCATTATTAGAACATAATTATCAATGATTTATACTAATTAATCATTTCTTGAAGTGGATAATATCTATATAATCTTATTGGTAAAGAATATGATATACGCTCATATTATTACCTGAATTATATTTTGCACATTCCTTAAAGTGAATGTTTGCAATAAATATAACAAAATTTTATAATAATTTTTTATCATTAAAGTCAATTTGGACATTTAAAGTTTTTTTCATATTTCATGAAGTAAATATTGCAAATAATTGTTTGCAAATTATATTTCTTTTATTGAGTTAATGACATTATGGACTTCACATTTATGTAGACATTTTTAGAAGTTAATGTCACAATATTGCTTATCTGTGCATACAAAGTAAAAGAATGACAATAAAATTATCAATTGTCAAAATTTATAGACATTATTATAGAGGTACCCATGGGTCGGGTCAAACCCAACAAAAAATTTAGGTTCATTCGCTAGCCCGAGCCCAGTCCTGCTCAAAAAATGGGCCCCAATTTTTTCCAAGCCCGCCCCAGATAGAAAATGCTAAAACCCGAGCTTGGTCTGCCCGTATTAATTTTTTATATAAATTTATTAAAAATATATAATACATAAAAAATACTAAAAATATTAAAATAAATGTTTAGTGAATGAAAAATAATATTTGGATGTTGTAGAAATCATGTGATAAAGTGAAATAGTAAGTGGATGTGAAAATAAATTCTTGAATCCATGATATTCTAATTTAACAAACTAAATTGAATAAAATCTAAAAATGTATTAAATTATAAGAAGTAATCTTGTGAATAAATTAAATGTGTTAACTAGTGAATAAGAAAATTAATGAATTAGTGATATAAAAAGATGTGAAAATATAATTTAGTATTGAACTATGGAATTGAAAGTGAAGAGTGTGAAAAATATATAATAGTGACTAAGCGTGAATTAATGAAAACTATTCATGTAACAAAATAGTGAATTATAATCGAGTTACAATAAGGTACAATCGAGCTCGAAAGTATATTTGTAACATAAAAAGTTTAGTAATAAGGAATTAAGCAAAATATGAAAACAAGTGAAAGGCTATATGTTTTACAAGTGAAGAATTTTGAATATAAATGATAAATAATATTATGTATGTATGTATGCATGTATAGTACGATAAGTGAATAATTTGAAGTGAAATAAAGTCGTAACAACCCGGATTTTAGTGGTTTTGGGATCACAATTTTGACGAGTGGTTTGAAAATATTATTTATTAATATTTACGAGTTAATTATAATGTTTTACTAAATTTTGATTTGATAAGATTTTCTAATTGGACAGTTAGCTAAGTATAAGTGGGTTGATTCTAAAGTCAAGCGATTTTCGAAAATAATGTATCAGGATCTCATTTCTGTAAATCAAGCTCGTAAATATTATTATTAAATATTTATAGAGTTTTTTATAGGTAAATTTAAATTTGGTCCTAAAATTTTAGTGATTTGTTAGTTAATTAAGGTACAAGGACTATATCGTAAAAATAGTAAAAGTTAATCTTTATTAATTTTTATTAGCTAAAATGCTTAATTAAAAAATTTTCAAGGGTCTAACGGATAATTAGACCACTTTATTAGGGTAATGGACGATTAGTGTCTTGTTTTAAAGTTTATATGTGTTAAAATATTATATTTATAATTATTATTATATGTTAAAGTAAATAATAAAACAAACATGTTAGTGGGAAGAAAGAAAGAAATCCAATTAATTTTCTCTTCATCTTCTTCCCATGGTCGTAGCTTGAAGAAAGAAATAGGAGTTGGGTTTCAAGCTTTACCCCTTCGATTGGTAAGCTAATTTAAGTCCATTTCTTATAATTTTTATGTTTTTTAAATCGTTCTAGCTTAATCTAGTTAACTCGTGTGTTGATTTTTGAAATTGTTAAAGATTTGAGATGTTGTCATTGTTGAATATTAAAGATTTTGGTGTTAAATGGTTGCATGTTTCTTAGATGTTAAATAAGACTAATTTATAAGGTAAAAATTGTTAATTTTGTGTATAGGGACTAAAAAAAATATTTAAAATTTGGTAAGAAATTTATGCTTACACATCAAACAAGGTTGAATGCTATGATGTAAAATGTAACACCCCTAACCTGTGTCCAGCGCCGGATTAGGGTTACAAAGTATTACGACACATATCATATCAATTACTAACATTTAACCATTCAAAAATCAAATTAAATAACAAATAATAAAATTCAAATGCCATTCATAGCATAAATATGATTATTGACCTTAAATTGGGATTGCAGGGCCTAAAAATAATTTAGAAACAATTAGGGACTAATTTGAAATAAAACTAAAAGATTTAGAAAAAATCAAAACTTTTGAAAACAGGGGTCACACGGTCGTGTGGCACAGGGACATTGCCATGTGGCCAACCGTGTAACTTTTGAAATGATTTTACACGATCGTGTTGCAGGTCATGTGCTAGTGTAACAATCGAAATACCCTCACATGGCGGTGTCGCAAGCTGTGTGCTAGACCGTGTTCAATTCAATGATGGATCACACGGTCATGTCATAGACCATACGACACACTGACTTGAAATACACGACCATGTAAAGAGATCGTGTTTAGCACAAGGCCATGTGACAGCTCGTGTCCTAGGCCGTGTGCCCCTAATTTTTCCTTCAAATGCAAGTTTATCAAAACATGCTTACTTGAAAATCAAACAACTCATTTACCATCAATTAAACCTATTCAAAATAGACTAAAACAAGCCCAAAACATGCCAAAATCATCTAACCTAAGTGTCAAACCAGTGTGCCCTCATTGACACCACAACTCAATATCCAATTCACATTTCATACCAATTTAGATTTCATTCAAAGTTTTCAAATACTTATAATATCTCATGTAAAATTTACCATTACCATTCAAATCAGGTAATCTTATAACATTTTACAATTCAATTCATTTTTCTCACCTTTTACTAATTTATTAGAATTCAATTACATTTATATATTTATTAACAAACCACAACTCAAAAATCAATATGATATACAAATTATTCTAATTTAAATCATATGAACTTATCAGGGCTAAATAGCAAATATGACAACAGTAAGGACTATTCAATAATTTTTTTCTCTTCCGCAATTATCTATTGATTCTTGATATGCAAGATATTATCCATGGTCGAACCTTAAAGCTCTTCAATGGCTTCCATTTTTTTTATTTTCGGTGCAAAATTGTTAAGGAAGATGATGGCTTCTTTATTTTATTATAATTTTAACTTAATTATAATTTTACCCTTAATGTTTTCATCCAAACAAACTAATTTCTAACCTTTACAGTCCATTGACATAACCAAGGGTATTATTGCCTTATTAATCTATCTACTTTTAATATTTAAGCTATTTAATCCATAAAATTCAATAGCAATTTGTTAGGATCGTCCCGATTAAGCAACGAACAAGTAAAAATAGTAGAAGAAATTGAGAAGATGAACACACAAATTTAACGTGGAAAAACCCCTCAAAAGAGGATAAAAAACCACGGGCAAAGATAATTTTACTATAATGGCAAAAGAATGAAGAGTACAAAAGATGGAGATAAAAACTAAACCCCGAAAACCCGAAAAACAAAGAACCCTCAAACGTAAACACAAAATTCTCTGAATGTGTTATGAGTTCTTATCTAATGGGTGTCTCTTTCAATTCTAAGATTGTAAAGGAGCCTATTTATAGGCTAAATTAGTAAGTCAAATAAACTATACTAATAAATGCTAAATATATTATACTAATAAATACTAAATCTTCTAGAAAGAAAATATATTTTTGTTTAACTTGACTTGCAAGCAATCTCTTAGAATTTGGGTCACACAATTCTAACAATCTCCACCTTGACACGAATTCTTTCAATGCCATCTTTGCCAAAACCCGCCACGGGCCTATCTTGAACTATGCAGGGAATTAACTGAGTCGAATCTATGCTTAGAAGCTGGAAGACTTCTAGCCTTCGACTTGTGCACTGCCAAATCAAAACTAACCCGGGTCTGATTTTCACGAATACAGTGCCCTAACTTTTCAAAACCTGCATCCAAAAGAGAACCTCTCTTCAACGAAACGGTCATACCTTTTTCCCTCCTATGACCAAGTTGTCTCCGCTTCAAATGAGTTGACTTTGACTCCGTAACGGACGAGGGACGTCTGATTTCACTGGTCACTGTAGAACCTTCCAGAATATAAAGACTGCCGGTTCTTTTACCTTTTAACAAAACGAGAGCTCCACGAGATACTTTAATGTCGCTCGACTCGATGTTGATTCTGCATCCTTTCAAGTCTAAAATACTCAAGGAGATGAGATTCTTTCGTAAATCAGGTACATACCTGACATCTGAGAGTGTCCTAATCGTCCCATCGTGTATCCTAATTTTAACAGTACCAATACCGATTATTTTACTAGATGAATCATTTCCCATGTGCACAACTCCACCTTCAACTGAACTGTATGTGGAGAACCATTCTCTATTGGGACACATGTGGAAAGAACATCCTGAATCTAGGATCCACTCAGACGTAAGCTTGGAGTTATCGCTCGTTGACACTAACAAGAAATCATCACCGCCTTCATCGACCAAATTAGCACCAGCTACATCTTACTCGTTACTCTCAGCAGCTCTTTTATTTCGCAGTTTATAACAATCTACTTTGACGTGACCTAACTTTTTGCAATAGCGACACCTTTTGTCTCGTTTCTTTGATGCTACCAAAACGGAAGCTTGTCTATCTGCTTTGCTATTCAAATCAAACTCATTGTCGAGTTTGTCTCTACTCAACAAATGACCCTTCACATCTTCGAACGAGAGTTTGTCTCTGCCATAAATCAGGGTCTCCCTGAAAGACTTGTATGAAGAGGGTAAAGAGCACAATAATAGCATAGCTTGATCTTCATCGTCAATATGAACCTCAACGTTCTTTAAATCATTTAAAAGAGTAATGAATTGACTGATGTGATCTTTAAGAAGCTCACCTTCGTTCATGTGAAACGTAAATAGATGTTGTTTCAACACTAAACGGTTAGCCAGAGACTTAGTCGCATAAAGAGTTTCTAACCTTTTCCACAAGGCGAATGAGGTCTTCTCCATCAATACCTCTTGCAATACTGTATTCGCGAGGCACAACTGGATTGCAGACAAGGCCTTTTCATCAAGCTCTTCCCATTCTGTTTGATTTAGATTCTCAGGCTTTTTCCCTGTAACAACCTTTTTCAAGCCATTTTGAACTAGAATTGCCATCATCCGAACTTGCCACAGATTGAAATTTGTCTCACCATCGAACTTCTCAATTTCAAACCTTGTTGCTGCCATCTCTGACCGGGCTGATCTATGAAAGTTAAACTAGCTCTGATACCACTTGTTAGGATCGTCCCGATTAAGCAACGAACAAGTAAAAATAGTAGAAGAAATTGAGAAGATGAACACACAAATTTAACGTGGAAAAACCCCTGAAAAGAGGATAAAAAACCACGGGCAAAGATAATTTTACTATAATGGCAAAAGAATGAAGAGTACAAAAGATGGAGATAAAAACTAAACCCCGAAAACCCGAAATGTGACAGCCCAAAGTTGACCCTAGTCGAAAAGTGGTTTCGGGACCACGAAACCGAGTCTTATAAATAATTAAAAGTTATATTCTGTGTTTATGATGTGAGTAAATGCATGTGTGAAAGTTTCATGCATTAATTTGATCATCTTTATGTGAATTTATTAATATGGACTTATATGAAACTTTGTTGGAAAGTGAGAGGCTAATTTTACAATGGTCTAATAGTACATGCATTGAAAGGAGTGGTTTTGCATGTCAATTTACCCATGATAAACATAGTGGCCGGCCAAGGAAAGAATATGCTCCACTAATTCAAAAACTAAAATAATTTTGTATTAACAAATGATTTAATAATTGAAATAAAAGGAATTAAATAAAAGAGAAGAAGGAGGATGGTGTTCATCTTCTTCTCATACCTCCCTTAAGCCGAAACAAGGAGGAAAAAAGAAGGGAAAACTTACCTAGAGCAATTCGGCATTCATCTTTAGCTATTAGGAGGTAAGCTTTGAATTTGTTGATTTGGCTTTATAATATGCTAAGTTAAATTGTGGATGCACTCTTGGTAATGTCAAGAAAGTTGAGATTTCTTATGGTGATTTGAGCAATATGCCGAATGATTAAGTGTTGGAATTAGGGGTTATTTCATGTTGTATGGAACAATGGGGGAATGACTAGAATGGGGTAAAGATTTTTGGATGAGTGGCTTAGAGGAGCCTAGTACATTCGGTCAAAGATTGAGTCTATTTAGAATGTAAATTTCTTCCTCTATGATTATGTTCCTTGCATGTTAAATGGTTCTTGATAAGACCAAAGGAATGATCAATAGGCATTAAAAGGCTAAATGTGTGAATTTAAGGTATAAGAACCTATAGGTAATTACATAGGTAATGTTGAAAATTAATGTAGTATATTCGGCCATGTAGAGTATATCCTAGAGATATTATGTTTAATTCTCTATAATCGGCTAAATGAGTGATAATGGTTTATAATGTTGAATTGAATTATATGTATAAGTAGTTAGCAAAGTGATTAAACTACCGAATTTAATTATTAAATGTGTTCTAAGCTTGCTGAATTTTGAGATGCGATTGGGAGTAAATTTGTCATGAGCATATTTTGTTAATGATAAATATGATAAATGTATATATAGCTGAATGTGATATGTGTGAATTATATGTTAAATTAAGGTTTGGTAAGCTAGCTATTAAGGTGAAATGCTAATGTTAGTATTTGATTTGGTAATAATCTGTTTGGGGACAGCAGCAGTAAGGTGATTTTGGAAAATCGCCATAATTTGTAGGAGTTGAATTAGAAGCTGAGTGAATTATGTCATTAAAGCTTCAAGGGTCTATTTTCTTACAAAAGAAACTATAAAAACAAAAGAGTTACCGATCTAGAGATATTTGAAGTATTGTGGGGCTGAGTCAAAATGACTGCTGGATTCCCTGTTCTGTTTTTAGAAAATCATTATAAATTGTACAAAAATGATTATAAGATAAAATTTATATGCTTAGACTCCTTAATGAGTCTATTTCAAATGAGATCAAATACAACACATTTTGAATTCTGTAAAATGAGAAATTGGATTCGTAGTGAAGAGTGGTCAGAATAGTCAAACAGTGAAACAGGGGAAACTTTAAGAAAAATCTGGTATTGATTGGCCAAGCCTAAAATTCTGAAAATTTTATGGATGGAATATATACGAGTATATATTCAGGGAAAATTAACGGCAAGTAAATTGGAGTTTAGTAGCTCCAGTTATAAATAATTTAGTAACTACTGCTCAGGAAAATAGCTCGTAGTGAATATGTGATTTTGTTGTAAACATTAATGAAAGTTTGCCAATGAATTATTTATTGATTATTATAAAGCTTACTATAATCTATGTGTGTGAAAGTCGGATCAATATATATATTATTCTGAAAGTAATACTTGAATAGTCGATTAATGACTATTTTAAATTTTGTTGAACTTAAGCTCAAGAGCGAAGGGGAACTAGATCCGATAAAGGGAAGGAAAAAGTAATTGAATAGCCGTTGAAGTCGTTCGACGACATTTGAGGTAAGTCTTCGAGTAATGACCCTACTTGAATTATATTGAAATGAATAGTCATACTATGACGGATAGTCGAATGTGCTTAGAGACTATGTTATAAAGCCAATTGAAATCATGCTCTTTGTGTGTGGCTACTGAGCCGAAATTTGAAAGGCTTAATAAATGTTTTGTGTTTGAGCCTTAGTAACGAAGAAATGATATGGATGTGTTATGATTATTGATATATGTGTGCATGAGCATTGGAATATATCCGGGCTAAGACCCGAAGGCAATTATGCGAGTTGATATATCCGGGCTAAGACCCGAAGGCAATTATGTGAGTTGATATATCCGGGCTAAGACCCGAAGGCAATTATGCGAGTTGATATATCCGGGCTAAGACCCGAAGGCAATTATGCGAGTTGATATATCCGGGCTATGACCCGAAGGCAATTATGCGAGATGATATATCCGGGTTAAGACCCGAAGGCAAATGTGTTTGCGGCTGTATTCGGTTAAATACCGAAGAAACTTGGGTTTGAATGTGAGCGTTTTGTGCTGTAACTAATTCAATAAATATGCTCGACCAACCCGAACGATAAGGTATGTTTGCATGTGCATTGGAAAAGTCGATTCGTTTTAAATAGTATTCGTGCGATCGGCTAACGAATTTTCGGCTTTTAGAAAGGTTGATACCTTGTGTATATATGTTGATGAAGTGTGAAGTAAGTATGATTATGAGAATGTGTGTTAATAAAGTGACTCAGTTAGCTATGTGAATGTAATACTGTAGTCAAAGCCGATTTCATTACTTGAGACTTACTAAGCTTAAAATGCTTACCCGGTTGCTTTGGCTCTCTGTTTTATAGATTTTGTTCGTTAGCTATCGGATTCGGGATCAGCGAAGTCGAAGTCATCTACACTATCAAAGCTCTTTTGGTACTCTTTTAGTTGAACTCTGGATATGGCATGTATAGGACTACCCCCTGTTGTTTAAGTTCTTTTTGTGATGTATGTGTGTAAAGCCATGCGAAAATGGCTCGTAGAAGTGGAGTATGGCATTAGACCATTTGTGTTTATGTATGTATATATGGTTTCACGATGTGACTATGGTTTGAAATGGAAGTGTTGGGCTAATGATCAGCCATTGGAATGGCTAAATATGATCACATGTGGACCTATGTATGGCAAAACCCTAGTTGGTCCATGGTAACCACAAAATAGGTAAAGTTTACCTTGAAAACAGATGCTGACAGCAACAGTGGTGTAGATTTGAAAAATCACAAAAATTCGTAGGAGTGGAATTAAATAGTGAATAAATTATGTAATCGAACCTTGATGAACCTACTTTCATATGGAAGTAATGAAACAATCATATGAACAGTACAGTAAGAGATATTCGGGTTCTTGTGGAACGGGGCCAGAACAGTTTCTGGATTCCCTGTTCTGCCTTTGGAAATTCACTATAAATTGACCAGAGATAATTAGGGGTCATACCATATATGCATAGATTCCTCTCTGAGTCTAGTTTCCATAGAAACAAACGGCATCAGTATTGAAGCTCTGTGCAGTGAGATATCCAAGTCGTAATGGGAAGAGGTCAGTGTAGTCGACCCCTGTAACATGGGAGACTTTGACTAATAAACTGTACTAATTGGCCCGACCAAAAATTCTAGAAAAAAATACATAGGTGGGGACATGAGTCTAGTTTCAGGGAAAAATCACAAAACTGATTTTCGAGTTGTGAAACTCAAGATATGATTTTTGAAGTGACTAGTACTCAGACTGGGCAGTGTCTGGAAAAATTTTTAAAAGTCTGTCAACACCTCGTATTCGACTCCGGTGACGGTCCCGGGTTCGGGGTGTTACAATTGATTGGTATCAGAGCCAGGTTTAGTCGATTCTAGGACTACCGTAATGTGTTGGGGTCTAGCTATACATGCCATTTTATGTGATTAATTGATAGTGTGGTGATTTCTGACATTTGCAAATGTGTTTATTTATAGTAATGGATCCCAATCCCGACCGAGCGGTAGCTGATGATCTTGAGAGTGTAGCGCCTGCTCCCGCACAAGGGACAGTGCCGGTGGACTCTCAACCTAATGCTAGTAATCCGAATGATGAAGCTAGACAAGCTTTCTATAGCGTGATGAATGATTGGTTCAACCAATACATTCGAACTAATACGGCTGTTCCACAACCTCCATTCCCGACAAACACCACCCCCGCACCTACAATACCTCCGGTAACTGACCAAATAAGGTCAAATAAGCCCCCAGTTGACCGAATCTGAAAACATGGGGCTACTGAATTTAAAGCTACGGATAGCGACGATGCCGAGCAAGCTGAATTTTGGTTGGACAACACTATCCGGGTACTCGATGAGCTATCTTGTACACCCGATGAATGCCTAAAGTGTGCTATCTCCTTGCTACGTGATTCTGCCTACTATTGGTGGAGTACTCTGACTTCTGTTGTGCCCCGGGAGCAAGTAACTTGGGAGTTTTTCCAAACTGAGTTTCGGAAAAAGTATATCAGTCAGAGATTTGTTGATCAAAAACGGAAGGAATTTCTTGAGCTTAAGCAAGGTTCTATGTCAGTTACTGATTACGAGCGAAAATTTGTTAGACTTAGTAGATACGCTCGGGAATGTGTTTCGTCCGAGGCTGTCATGTGTAAACGCTTCGAAGATGGGCTGAATGAAGATATAAAAATGTTCGTTGGCATTCTTGAAATACGAGAGTTCGTAGTACTTGTCGAGCGAGCTTGTAAAGCCGAAGAGCTTAGAAAGGAAAAACAAAAAGTTGATGTGGGAACTGGGGAGTTTCGTAAAAGATCCTCGGGAAAGTCTCTTCAACAGGCATCGAAGAAATTTCGAGATGATGTGGGCCGGTCTAGAGGCACTTCAGGCCTTTTTAGACGAGATCGTGATCGACCCCCTGTGGGTACACGAGGCACTTCGGTCGCCAGTGTTGGGAATGAACGTCGAGGCCGAACGGAATGTCGACATTGCGGTAAATGGCATTTGGGGAGTTGTAGATTCCATGACCGCTCCTGTTACAAGTGCGGATCAGTGGACCACTTCATTAAAGATTGCCCGAGGCTGTCTGAACAGAATGTAAATCAGAGTGGGAAACCGGGTGCTACCACTGCTCGAGGTAGACCATCTAGAAATATGGGCAATGCTAGTGGTGGTCAGAGAGGATCTAGAGATGCTACGACCAGATCCGAGGCTCGTGCACCTGCTAGAGCATATGCTATACGTGCCCGCGAGGATGCTTCTTCGCCTGATGTTATTACCGGTACATTCACTCTCTTTGATACTAATGTAATTGCTTTGATTGACCCCAGTTCTACTCATTCTTACATATGTGAAACCTTAGCATCCAGTAAGACTTTACCTATTGAGTCTACTGAGTTCGTAATTCGGGTGTCAAATCCCTTGGGTCGTTATGTGCTTGTCGACAAAGTGTGTAAGAAATGTCCCCTGGAAATTCGAGGTTCCTGTTTTCCGGCGGACTTGATGCTTTTGCCGTTTGATGAATTTGATGTTATCCTTGGTTTGGATTGGTTGACCGCGCATGATGCGGTTGTGAATTGCAAGAGCAAGACCATTGATTTGAGGTGCGCAAATAACGAAGTAATCCAAATTGAGTCTGCGGACTTGGAGGGGATGCCAGCTGTAATATCAGCAATGTTGGCACAGAAATATGTAAGAAAAGGGTGCGAAGCATACCTTGCGTATGTACTTGGTGACAAAGAATTAGAAAAGAAACCCGAATCTGTGCCGGTGGTTTGTGAATACCCGGATGTTTTTCCGGAAGAATTACCGGGTTTACCACCTGTTCGGGAGGTAGAGTTTGGTATTGAGCTTGTACCTGGGACTACGCCGATTTCGATAACTCCGTATCGTATGGCACCAACCGAGTTAAAGGAGTTGAAAGCTCAGTTGCAAGAACTGACGGATAGAGGTTTCGCTCGCCCAAGTTTCTCACCTTGGGGTGCACCAGTATTGTTCGTGAAAAAGAAGGACGGAACCATGAGGTTGTGCATTGACTATCGTCAGCTGAATAAAGTGACGATAAAGAACAAATATCCGTTGCCGCGCATCGATGATTTGTTCGACCAACTGAAGGGAGCCTCAGTGTTCTCAAAAATAGATTTGAGATCGGGCTATTATCAGCTGCGAATTCGAGATCCCGATATTCCTAAAACTGCCTTCAGAACGAGATATGGTCACTACGAATTCTTAGTGATGCCGTTTGGGCTCACTAATGCCCCTGCAGTATTTATGGATTTGATGAATCGGATCTTCAGACCGTATTTGGATCGGTTCGTAGTTGTGTTCATTGATGACATTTTGGTCTATTCAAGAGATGAGACCGAACATGCTGAGCATCTGAGGCTAGTGCTGCAAATTTTGCGGGATAAGCAGTTATATGCTAAGTTCAGTAAGTGTGAGTTCTGGTTAAGAGAGGTTAGCTTCTTGGGTCATGTGGTATCCGCGTCGGGTATTCGAGTTGACCCGAACAAAATTTCAGCCATACTTGACTGGAAACCTCCGAGAAATGTTACTGAAGTTCGGAGCTTTTTGGGGCTCGCCGGTTATTACCGACGATTTATGAAGGGTTTCTCGATGATAGCCACACCAATGACGAAGCTACTTCAAAAGGATGTTAGGTTCGAGTGGACGGAGAAATGTCAGAAAAGTTTCGACCAACTAAAAACTCATTTGACTGAAGCTCCAATTTTGGTGCAACCCGAATCAGGTAAAGAGTTTGTCATTTATAGTGACGCATCCCTACTTGGGTTGGGTTGCGTATTGATGCAAGAAGGTCGAGTCGTGGCCTATGCGTCGAGACAATTGAAGCCACACGAGAGGAATTATCCGACCCATGATCTCGAACTAGCTGCCATCGTATTTGCTTTAAAAATATGGCGACATTATCTGTTTGGTGAGAAGTGCCATGTATTTTCGGACCACAAAAGTCTCAAATATTTGATGACTCAACGAGACTTGAATCTGCGACAAAGACGTTGGCTTGAGTTGTTGAAAGATTACGAGCTTGTCATTGATTACCACCCGGGAAAGGCTAACGTGGTTGCGGACGCCTTAAGCCGGAAGTCATTGTTTGCTTTACGAACGATGAACGTGCATTTGTCTGTTCTACCAGACAATGTGTTAGTAGCTGAATTAAAAGCTAAACCATTATTGACTCACCAAATTCGTGAAGCTCAGAAAGTCGATGATGAATTGGTTGCAAAACGGGCTAAGTGTTTTCCGAACGAGGGATCAGAGTTTCAAATTGATGACGATGATTGTTTGAGGTTCAGAAATCGTTTGTGTGTTCCAAGGAATTTGGAACTCATTTCGATGATTCTGAACGAAGCCCATTGTAGCCGAATGTCAATTCACCCGGGGAGTACGAAAATGTACAACGATTTGAAACGTCAATTTTGGTGGCATGGTATGAAACGGGACATCTCCGACTTTGTTTCGAGATGTTTAATATGTCAACAAGTGAAAGCGGAACATCAAGTGCCTTCAGGATTACTCCAGCCGATCATGATACCCGAGTGGAAATGGGATCGAGTCACAATGGACTTTGTGTCCGGACTGCCCTTGTCAGCAAGTAAGAAGGATGCGATATGGGTTGTTGTTGATAGACTGACTAAGTCGGCTCATTTCATCCCCGTACGTACGGATTTTTCATTGGATAAACTAGCTGAATTGTACGTTTATCAAATTGTGAGATTACACGGGGTACCTGTTTCTATCGTGTCGGATAGAGATCCGAGATTCACCTCACGATTTTGGAAGAAATTGCAAGAAGCTCTGGGTACCAAGCTGCATTTTAGCACTGCTTTTCACCCCCAAACCGATGGTCAATCCGAGCGGATAATTCAGATACTTGAGGATATGTTGAGATGTTGCATCCTCAAGTTCAGTAGTTCATGGGAACGGTACTTACCTTTGATTGAATTCGCTTACAACAATAGTTTTCAATCAAGTATTAAGATGGCACCTTACGAGGCTTTGTACGGTCGTAAATGCCGTACACCATTGTTTTGGACCGAGCTCGGTGAAAGTAAAATTTTCGGAGTTGATTTGATTAAAGATGCTGAACAGAAAGTAAAGGTAATCCATGAAAGTCTGAAGGTAGCCACGGATCGTCAGAAGTCGTACGCAGATTTGAAACGAAAAGACATCGAGTATCAGGTGGGAGACAAAGTGTTCCTTAAGGTTTCACCTTGGAAAAAGATACTCAGGTTCGGCCGTAAGGGCAAGTTGAGCCCAAGATTCATTGGGCCGTACGAAATCTCCGAACGAGTTGGTCCGGTTGCGTATAGATTGATTTTGCCCCCGGAGCTTGAAAAGATTCATGACGTCTTTCATGTTTCGATGCTTCGACGCTATCGATCTGATCCATCGCATATAATTAGCCCATCAGAGGTTGAAATTCAAGTCGATATGAGCTATGAAGAAGAACCGATGCGTATCCTAGCTCGTGAAGTGAAGGAGTTGCGAAACAAAAGAGTTCCGCTAGTAAAGGTGTTATGGCTCAAACACGGGATCGAGGAAGCTACTTGGGAGACCGAGAGCTCGATGAAAGAACGATACCCAACCTATTTACCGGTAAGATTTTCGGGGACGAAAATTTCTTAAGTGGGGGAGAGTTGTGACAGTCCAAAGTTGACCCTGTCGAAAAGTGGTTTCGGGACCACGAAACCGAGTCTTATAAATAATTAAAAGTTATATTCTGTGTTTATGATGTGAGTAAATGCATGTGTGAAAGTTTCATGCATTAATTTGATCATCTTTATGTGAATTTATTAATATGGACTTATATGAAACTTTGTTGGAAAGTGAGAGGCTAATTTTACAATGGTCTAATAGTACATGCATTGAAAGGAGTGGTTTTGCATGTCAATTTACCCATGATAAACATAGTGGCCGGCCAAGGAAAGAATATGCTCCACTAATTCAAAAATTAAAATAATTTTGTATTAACAAATGATTTAATAATTGAAATAAAAGGAATTAAATAAAAGAGAAGAAGGAGGATGGTGTTCATCTTCTTCTCATACCTCCCTTAAGCCGAAACAAGGAGGAAAAGAAGAAGGGAAAACTTACCTAGAGCAATTCGGCATTCATCTTTAGCTATTAGGAGGTAAGCTTTGAATTTGTTGATTTGGCTTTATAATATGCTAAGTTAAATTGTGGATGCACTCTTGGTAATGTCAAGAAAGTTGAGATTTCTTATGGTGATTTGAGCAATATGCCGAATGATTAAGTGTTGGAATTAGGGGTTATTTCATGTTGTATGGAACAATGGGGGAATGACTAGAATGGGGTAAAGATTTTTGGATGAGTGGCTTAGAGGAGCCTAGTACATTCGGTCAAAGATTGAGTCTATTTAGAATGTAAATTTCTTCCTCTATGATTATGTTCCTTGCATGTTAAATGGTTCTTGATAAGACCAAAGGAATGATCAATAGGCATTAAAAGGCTAAATGTGTGAATTTAAGGTATAAGAACCTATAGGTAATTACATAGGTAATGTTGAAAATTAATATAGTATATTCGGCCATGTAGAGTATATCCTAGAGATATTATGTTTAATTCTCTATAATCGGCTAAATGAGTGATAATGGTTTATAATGTTGAATTGAATTATATGTATAAGTAGTTAGCAAAGTGATTAAACTACCGAATTTAATTATTAAATGTGTTCTAAGCTTGCTGAATTTTGAGATGCGATTGGGAGTAAATTTGTCATGAGCATATTTTGTTAATGATAAATATGATAAATGTATATATAGCTGAATGTGATATGTGTGAATTATATGTTAAATTAAGGTTTGGTAAGCTAGCTATTAAGGTGAAATGCTAATGTTAGTATTTGATTTGGTAATAATCTGTTTGGGGACAGCAGCAGTAAGGTGATTTTGGAAAATCGCCATAATTTGTAGGAGTTGAATTAGAAGCTGAGTGAATTATGTCATTAAAGCTTCAAGGGTCTATTTTCTTACAAAAGAAACTATAAAAACAAAAGAGTTACCGATCTAGAGATATTTGAAGTATTGTGGGGCTGAGTCAAAATGACTGCTGGATTCCCTGTTCTGTTTTTAGAAAATCATTATAAATTGTACAAAAATGATTATAAGATAAAATTTATATGCTTAGACTCCTTAATGAGTCTATTTTCAAATGAGATCAAATACAACACATTTTGAATTCTGTAAAATGAGAAATTGGATTCGTAGTGAAGAGTGGTCAGAATAGTCAAACAGTGAAACAGGGGAAACTTTAAGAAAAATCTGGTATTGATTGGCCAAGCCTAAAATTCTGAAAATTTTATGGATGGAAGATATACGAGTCTATATTCAGGGAAAATTAACGGCAAGTAAATTGGAGTTTAGTAGCTCCAGTTATAAATAATTTAGTAACTACTGCTTAGGAAAACAGCTCGTAGTGAATATGTGATTTTGTTGTAAACATTAATGAAAGTTTGCCAATGAATTATTTATTGATTATTATAAAGCTTACTATAATCTATGTGTGTGAAAGTCGGATCAATATATATATTATTCTGAAAGTAATACTTGAATAGTCGATTAATGACTATTTTAAATTTTGTTGAACTTAAGCTCAAGAGCAAAGGGGAACTAGATCCGATAAAGGGAAGGAAAAAGTAATTGAATAGCCGTTGAAGTCGTTCGATGACATTTGAGGTAAGTCTTCGAGTAATGACCCTACTTGAATTATATTGAAATGAATAGTCATACTATGACGGATAGTCGAATGTGCTTAGAGACTATGTTATAAAGCCAATTGAAATCATGCTCTTTGTGTGTGGCTACTGAGCCGAAATTTGAAAGGCTTAATAAATGTTTTGTGTTTGAGCCTTAGTAACGAAGAAATGATATGGATGTGTTATGATTATTGATATATGTGTGCATGAGCATTGGAATATATCCGGGCTAAGACCCGAAGGCAATTATGCGAGTTGATATATCCGGGCTAAGACCCGAAGGCAATTATGCGAGTTGATATATCCGGGCTAAGACCCGAAGGCAATTATGCGAGTTGATATATCCGGGCTAAGACCCGAAGGCAATTATGCGAGTTGATATATCCAGGCTATGACCCGAAGGCAATTATGCGAGATGATATATCCGGGTTAAGACCCGAAGGCAAATGTGTTTGCGGCTGTATTCGGTTAAATACCGAAGAAACTTGGGTTTGAATGTGAGCGTTTTGTGCTGTAACTAATTCAATAAATATGCTCGACCAACCCGAACGATAAGGTATGTTTGCATGTGCATTGGAAAAGTCGATTCGTTTTAAATAGTATTCGTGCGATCGGCTAACGAATTTTCGGCTTTTAGAAAGGTTGATACCTTGTGTATATATGTTGATGAAGTGTGAAGTAAGTATGATTATGAGAATGTGTGTTAATAAAGTGACTCAGTTAGCTATGTGAATGTAATACTGTAGTCAAAGCCGATTTCATTACTTGAGACTTACTAAGCTTAAAATGCTTACCCGGTTGCTTTGGCTCTCTGTTTTATAGATTTTGTTCGTTAGCTATCGGATTCGGGATCAGCGAAGTCGAAGTCATCTACACTATCAAAGCTCTTTTGGTACTCTTTTAGTTGAACTCTGGATATGGCATGTATAGGACTACCCCCTGTTGTTTAAGTTCTTTTTGTGATGTATGTGTGTAAAGCCATGCGAAAATGGCTCGTAGAAGTGGAGTATGGCATTAGACCATTTGTGTTTATGTATGTATATATGGTTTCACGATGTGACTATGGTTTGAAATGGAAGTGTTGGGCTAATGATCAGCCATTGGAATGGCTAAATATGATCACATGTGGACCTATGTATGGCAAAACCCTAGTTGGTCCATGGTAACCACAAAATAGGTAAAGTTTACCTTGAAAACAGATGCTGACAGCAACAGTGGTGTAGATTTGAAAAATCACAAAAATTCGTAGGAGTGGAATTAAATAGTGAATAAATTATGTAATCGAACCTTGATGAACCTACTTTCATATGGAAGTAACGAAACAATCATATGAACAGTACAGTAAGAGATATTCCGGTTCTTGTGGAACGGGGCCAAAACAGTTTCTGGATTCCCTGTTCCGCCTTTGGAAATTCACTATAAATTGACCAGAGATAATTAGGGGTCATACCATATATGCATAGATTTCTCTCTGAGTCTAGTTTCCATAGAAACAAACGGCATCAGTATTGAAGCTCTGTGCAGTGAGATATCCAAGTCGTAATGGGAAGAGGTCAGTGTAGTCGACCCCTGTAACATGGGAGACTTTGACTAATAAACTGTACTAATTGGCCCGACCAAAAATTCTAGAAAAAAATACATAGGTGGGGACGTGAGTCTAGTTTCAGGGAAAAATCACAAAACTGATTTTCGAGTTGTGAAACTCAAGATATGATTTTTGAAGCGACTAGTACTCAGACTGGGCAGTGTCTGGAAAAATTTTTAAAAGTCTGTCAACACCTCGTATTCGACTCCGGTGACGGTCCCGGGTTCGGGGTGTTACACGAAAAACAAAGAACCCTCAAACGTAAACACAAAATTCTCTGAATGTGTTATGAGTTCTTATCTAATGGGTGTCTCTTTCAATTCTAAGATTGTAAAGGAGCCTATTTATAGGCTAAATTAGTAAGTCAAATAAACTATACTAATAAATGCTAAATATATTATACTAATAAATACTAAATCTTCTAGAAAGAAAATATATTTTTGTTTAACTTGACTTGCAAGCAATCTCTTAGAATTTGGTTCACACAATTCTAACACAATTAAAATTTACACCTTTTTCGATTAGTCTTTTTTAATTAACTAATTAAACAATAAAATTTCTAAATCGAACCTTCACATACCAAAAATAGTAACTCCATAAATATTTAATAAAAGTATTTACGAATTCAATTTTCAAAATCAAGGTCCTGATATCTTATTTTTCAAAACCACTTGACTTTCGAGACAACCATTTATACTAGCCATTTATTCAATTAACTAAAATTTCATCAAAATAAATATATTATAAATTATAATTGACTCATATAATTTAAATACTAATTGTTTTGGATTTACTCGCCGGATTTGTGGTCCCAAAACCACTATTTTCAACACCACTAAAATCAAGCTATTACATAAAATAATTTAATTATACATGTATATGTATTCAAATGTTATGATCTTGTTATATGAAATACTAACTTATTGGTTGTTTTGGGGAGTTGTATACGAATGAGTAAGGATGCTAAGAATATGTCAAGTTGTGTTTTTTAGTTCAAATACTTCAATTGTTATATGTCAAGTTAATTTTCATATGAACTTACTAAGCTCCACTAAAGCTTACTTTGTCTCATTTTCCTGTTTCTTGTAGTTATCGTTTTGCAGAACTCAGTGATCGGATCAACTTGAATATCGCACTATCTAGCCTCTATTTTGGTAGACTTTTAATCGTTTATTTTGGTTGTGTGGAATGTAATAGGGGTTTAATTGTATCTAAATGTTTTGTAAAAGAAAAGTGTAATTTGTGATGTATATAATATGTATGTTAGATAGCCTTTTGATATGTTT
This sequence comes from Gossypium hirsutum, assembly GCF_007990345.1. NCBI lineage: Eukaryota > Viridiplantae > Streptophyta > Magnoliopsida > Malvales > Malvaceae > Gossypium > Gossypium hirsutum. Next base: position 45,673,485 of record NC_053443.1, read on the forward strand.
GGTTATGATTTGAAATGTTGATTTTGAATATGGTTGTTAACCTTTTGAAAAATGAGATATTTATATGAATGGTTGGCATGATTTAGTTATGTTATGAATTGATTAAATAGGTGAGATTTTGTTGGAGTATATGGCATGATAGTTTGAAGCTTGAATTGCATGTTAAACACGGGTATGGTTTAATTCTAGTTTTGGTAAGAAATGGAGTTAAAATTTTGGTTTTGATTTGGATTTTAAAGCTTGACATGTTAATTAGTTTTGGTATCAAACTTGGAAGTTATATGGACTTGGCATTTTTGGTCATCTTGGATGATTGAAAGTTGTGTTTTGCTTGTATAATGGGAGTATGAGTGGTTGCCTCTTACCTTAGCATGAATTAAACTGAAATTTGGTGTTGTTTCATGTTTGTGATGATGTCTTATGACATATTGGTTAGAACTAGGAACATAATATGTTTTAGTAAGCTTTTGGTGTATCTTGAATAGGTCTATTGAATGTTTAATGGCATGGTTATGGCATAGGTAAACAATTGATTGTGTAACTTGATGTATAAGACAAATTTTGACACACACGGGCTAACACACGACCATGTGTCACAAATGGGTATGTGACACTAACATGTGCTCTATATGGTCAGGGTGGTTTTGGGTAAACATGGTCTCAATCTATTACACAGCTTAGTGACATGGCCTCATCTTGTCACACGGCTATGTGACCCTACTTTACACTTTTGCCTAATCTATTCTACAATGTTTTAAATGAGTCTCTGTTTGTTTTGAAATTGAATTTAGAGCTTTTGTAAGCTTGAATTAAGTTCAAATATGTATGCAAGACATATGACATAATTTTTTTGATGAGTTGATGATTTAAAATTGTTTTGAATAAAATACTTGAACTAAATTGCATGCTCTAGCTTTGTTATTTACTGTATCATTCTGTAACTTGATTCTAACAACGGAGACGGGTGAGGGGTGTCACAATATTAATAAAGAAATTAAGAATCGTGTAAAATATTTATTTTGTGGATGTTTCATGTAATAATGATATCGTAAAATAAATAAGACTTTAAAAGTGAAAACATAGAGGAAATTAAAGAATCGGGCATAACTGATAAATTTGTGTCATATACTTATCTTGTGATATAAAGTATAATCATGATGTTAATTAAAGAATACTGTTAAAAAGAATAAATCATATAAAAGCCATGGTAAACTAGGTAGAAATCGTGGGATATAATTGGCATGCCATAGGAAACCTAGCACACTCGTGTAATTAGCATTTCGATGCTCGTGACTTGATTATTAGCACTTATGTGCTTCTGTTTCAAGCACTTCTATAACACCTCTTACTTGAGCCCGAACCTAAACTCGAGCAACAGATGCTACATTTAAATATTGAGTCACTTCCATTCTAAATTCACTAATTATGTTTCATTTCAATTTATAAAAGCTTATTTAATACAAACTACTTTAATTTCCAATAAGTCAATTACATTCCCATATTTCATAAGCTATACTTGACTTTTAGGTTCCCACTTCTTTATAATTCATGTCAATTTACGTATTGTTATTTCATTAATTTTCCTCCTCCTCAACATTCCACGCCCAATAATATATATAAAAGAATCATTTAATTTAAGTATAGCATTCATATACAAAATCTATTTAATATAGATTAAAATCAAACATTATATTTCTTTCACAAATAAAACACAAATATGATAAGATTACTAAGACTCTTACCTTTCTTCTTGAATTCCATCTTCAAATCAAACTATTCACACTTGTATTTATTTTATGATTTTCATATTTTAGCATACTTTTATTTCATTTACAAATTTAGTCTATAAGTCTTAAAACTTAACAACTTCAACCAGTGTAGTCCAAAATCAAATTTCATTTGAAATTTCCGAAACTAGACATACCATCCTTAATATAAAAGTTATGATCAAAATTTTATGTCAAGCCAATTAATTCAGTTTTTTCTTCAAATCCTCCGCTGTTCTACTGATAGGGAGCTCTGACCCTTTTCCATAGAAAAATATTTTTTCTTTCAGTAAAACATTTATATAATATTTCTACTCATTTATCTTTAAATTAGACTCTTTAAGCTTTTTGGAAATATAAATTTCATCTTCTCATTATTTTTGTACAAATTTTAATGAGTTCTCAAAATTAGAAACAAGGAGTCCAAAATTAATCTAACTTTGTCTCACTTAACTTTATTTATCTCATAATATATAATTCCATTATTTACAAAATTTATTATATACAAAAGCAGACTCAATATGCTTCAATATCATGTTTGGTTCAACATCTAAATCAATTTCTCTAATTTTTGGTGAATTTTCAAATTTGAAACATTGTTATTATTTTTTTTCCAAACAACTTTCATATTCATGAAAGAATTTGTTTTGTCAATTTCTACAATTAAGTATTAATCATTGACACTATAGTACATGATTTTTATAACATAGCAATACACTTAACTTATCACATAATTCACTTTATTCTTTTGAAAAATAATCAGGATTCTTTTTAGTACTTATCTCTTTTTAGCTAGAATTTTCACTTCCTTAGCTTCACCACTTTCTTTTGTCATCTTTGTCATCTCCTTTTTTTTTCTCTACAACGTTCTTCATCACTTACTCTTCTTTCTCTTCAGTAACATATTAAGAACACAACTTTATATGAGAAACTCTACTTCAACATCATTTTCATGCTTCTTCAACAATATCAAGCTTTAAAACATAATGAAATCTTTATCTTCTTACCTTCTCCTATTGATTTCAAGCCTTAGCTTGATTTTCTCTGTCCTTCAATTTCAGTTCTTTTAAATCAAAGGTGATATTCATACTCACCATAGTCTTCTTATCATTTTTTTCCACTTGGAGGCTATTGAAATTCCTTTGATTTCTAGGTGAAAATGGTGAATTTTGATAGAAAAGACTAAATTGAATAAAACTCAGGGCACGTTTGGTTCGCTGTATTGGATTAGAGGTGTAATGAAATAGAGGTGTAATAGCAAATCAACTGTTTGGTTGAATGTAATGGAATAGAGGCGTAATAGTAATCTTGTGTTTAATTGAATGGAATAAAGGTGTAATAGCATAATGGAAAAAACTAAAATGACTAGAATACCCTTAGCATAAATTTATTTTGGTAAATGATTATTGTTATTGTTATTTAAATTTTAATAAGATTATTATTATCAATAATAAATAATTTAATCATATTTAAACATAATTATTATTAAATATATTAAATATATTATAATTAAAATATATAATTTAATAAAATTCTTAATAATCAATATTCTTATATGAATTTATATACTCATTTCCTTTTATATATTAATATACCACATTAACCGGTTTATATTTATATCAGTGGCACAAAAAATTTGGGAGAAGATTTTTGAGGATTGCTTTTGTTTGCAAATAACAACATTCATTCTGTAGGGAAAAAATTATGAATGAGCCTGCTTATTAATTACCTTTTTTATTTTGTACTGAAGTAGTTGCCACTGGTTCAAAAGTCGATATATATGTAATATTATTAAAATAATATTTTTATTTTAATTATTTAAAAATATTTTTAATTAATGCGATGTATATGAATATACACATTTAATTAGTTTTATTTTTAATAAAATTTTTCTAATTTATTCATTCAATTTTAATCACCTTACAATTTATTCATTGTATTATATCTACTGATCCAATTTTAATATATTGAATATTTGTTTTTTAATCAAGTTCTTTACTTGATTATATCTAATGTTCCAATTTTAAAAAAATTCGATTAAAATTTTTGAACTACATCAACTTAAGAAATTCGATCCCAAATTCAAATTAAATATACCAATAAAAATCAACTTACTACATCACCACTTGCAAAATATAACTCTCCAAACATTACTATGGAGTAAACAAAAAAAAAACAGAACATATATATGTCTTACAATTTTTCTTTAGTTTAGAAGGTTTGATAAGTTACCAAACCTCTTGAATTGCAACTACAGCTTCAGCTTGCCAACGATTTATGTCTGGAGCAAATCGGTAGCTAACAGTCCAATACCTACAAAATTCCACATAGAACATCAATTTACTGGAACAATAGTGGTCAGAATAATAATATATGACTTATGTAACTATTCACAAGTAATGGTACTATGACTTGAGAACAATTCAGGGACAACATGAAACTGAAAAAAGATCATCAATACAAACTACTACAGCAGCAATAAAATTATTATTGCAATTCCACCCAAAGTATATGGACGACATCCCATTGCCTCAGCACTAACATAGCACATTATTTTTCTTAATTGAACAATTGGGCAATAAACTGATTTAAACAACAAAGTTGAGTTAGTAAAGGAAGATATGGCAGCTATTAAAAAAACATATCTTACATCTAGATCATAGTTTTTAAAACAATCTTCACATAGTGCCCTATCATATGTCCTCTTTGTTTTATTTATTTTCCACATTAGCATGTTGCATCAAAGCTGGACATTGACAACAAATATGCCCCTCACTATAATCACTAAGGAGGAAATATTTATATTGGTAGACAGTGTCATACCGGTTGGAAAACTACTGGTTTTTTGTTGAGTTAGGAGCTCTGTCAATGGAAGAAACAAATGTATAATGATTTGGTACCGGAAGAGACAACCGAAGCAATGAGCCCAATGAAGTTAAACACAATTTCAAATAACTTCAGAGGTTTCTAGCAAGCAGTGAAAGATTTTATAGGTTCTGGAAAAGAAATGCAAACCGAAACTCAATCATTCGGTTAGTTGATTATGTGGTTCTGTTTTGGTTTTAGAAGTGTTCAAACCACCGTGAGGCAATCTTAATGTAGAAGACATGAAATATTATAGTTTGTGCGGAAATGTGCATAAGAATATTGTGTATTGTTGTTGTATTTGATTGTGGAGCATATGCACAGTAATCCCAGAATTTGTAATTGATAACTCAAGGAATAGATATGATTTCTGCATTTACCTGTTACAAAATGGTTGAGTTGATGTTTATCGATGCTTAATGCAGGCTAGCAAGCAAGCTGAGGACGCTCCCAAGAAGATAATCAGAGTTCAAAAGCGCTGTTGGAGATCCATACCACATTTGTCGAAGCCAGGAGAAACAACTTCGAACTTGATGAAACCAAACAGAAAATCCCCACAGCCTGAAATAGTGGATGCTAACAACATGCTATTGTATTCTCCCTAACTCATTCCTTAAATATAAATAGGTTTGTGCAAGCAAGGTAAACCGAATAGCTTGCATAGGCAACTCTAGTTTGCAAATCCAATGAAAATAGTTGATGATAAGTGAGATATCAAACGAAAAGCTTTTGATATGATAACAAAAAGAAGTAATTCAGATTGAGCTAATAACCACATGATAGTCTTAAGATGTGGAAGATAGATGGTAGGAAATCATTTTCATTCACTCTCTTCTGAATCATCACCACTACTGTCTTGTGAATCAATTTTCATAGCCTTCACAGCATTTCTTGCTTTAAAATCTTCAACAGCCTTGTCAAAAGTGCACCTCACATGCCTACACATCAACATCAGATTTTGACATGCCTCTTTCAATACCTCTCTTGCTGGATCACCTGCAAATTTTCACATAGAACAACTAAAGGAACTTGAACCCAACCAAAGTACTTGAAAAAGAGTGTTATATTGAGTTTACCAGTGGTTTGAACTCTAATATTAACTCGAGCCTCTGAAGGATGAGGAATACTGTAGCCACAGAATGTAACCATTTGGCTGCACAACATAAAAAGGATAGCTTCCACTTTCAATACAATCACTTAAAACAAAGAAAACCCAGCATGAATCAAAGCCAAAAACAGAGGTGAGTGAATTGACTCTTGATTCAAAGTGAATCTAACAGCTTTAGCTATGGTATGATCCTCATCAGTTAAAGAAAAAGTGGCAGCACTATTATCAGTGAAAGACCCGTGTTCCATTATTTCCTTTAATCCAATTTCTAAATCTCCAAACCAAGAAACAAAACTATTAAAAGGATGAAATTGAATCCAATAATCATTGGGAAAACATATTTTTAAATAAAAAATAAGGTTGTATCTTCCTTACCGGTTCCAATGGACAGAACATAGTTTCACCGATGGAGAGGAACGGAAAACGTGAGAAGGAGGCTGCTTTCTGATCGGTGTTCGAAGTCCAGTTGTGACGCCAAAGAGAGGTAAGACAGAAAGGTAGAAGCTTGAATCGGTGGAGATAGAAAGGTAAGACAGAAAGGTGAGGAGAGTGGAGAAGAAAGGTAGAAGGAAGAAACAGAAGACGGTGGATTTTGGGCAAGACAAAAGCGTGAATCAGGAGGGTAAAACAGGGACCAAAACTCAATTCGGACCTAAACTGAGCACAAGGAAGGGATTGGAAATCGGTGGAATTTGGGGATTAGATCAGCAATGTAATAGACCCGTATTAGGATAATACACCCAACCAAACAATGTATTGAGTGGGGCCCACGATTAGGGGTGTAATGGCTATGCCAATACACCTAACCAAACATGGTGTCAAACTTCACTTTTTCTTCTCATGGTGGACAACAAGTAGTACAATGACGGGAAAATATATTATTTTCATCTTTTCTTCATATTTACTTAACTATTAACCAAATAATAAAATATTCTACGTAACACCCCAAAATTTGGGCCTAGAAGAACTAGGTTTTGAGCAAGGGAACAGTTAGGAACTGCACATAAATACTTAGTTGTGCAAGGAAGTAACATAAATGAATGTCTGCTTCAGTGGTTAAGTGATTTAAGAGTGTTTGGGAGTGTCTAAGAAGTCTTGGGTTCAAGCCTTAACTTATGCAATATTTTTATTTTAAGTGAATAAAATCCTTGGATCTAGATAGTAGGTTCTTAAATTATTGTGGTTAAAATATGACACAAAATAGCTTGTGGTCTAGTGGCAAGATGGCATGTGGTGTAATTGTGAGATTTGAGGTTTAAGTCTTGGGTTGCGTAATGGAGTATTTATTTTACTGCTTGAACTGTGTAGGTAGTGGAGTTGGATTGAAATACTGCTAAATGGAGTTTGAACTTGTCATAGAGAGATTTGGGGAGGTTGTTGTTGTGGAGTGATAATAGTAGAAAATTAAGGGATTTGGGGGTTATCAATTGGGATCTTTATTTTCTTTTTCAGTTCTTTTCCAAAATTTTAGACGTTTCAATTCTCCCAATCCCCTGCCAATTTTCTTTTTGTTGATTTTCCTTTCCCTTTTCCTCTCTTTCGTCTTTAGCACTTTTCGGTTCGATATGGCTCGATTGCTGTTGGTGTTCTTGGTGTGTGTTCTAGTAAGTTTAGTTAACGTGATTGAAATTTAGGTTCTGATAATCATTACTTAAGGGGTTGTCTTGTGTTAGGAGAAGATTAAGTGACTGGAGTTCTTGCCTAACAGAGTCGCTGTGTGTGGAATCGCCAATGTTTAGTCAAAGGTAACGACTTTTGTTGTTGTTAAAGGTTGCTCGTCTCGCTAGGGTTGCGAATAGGTGTTAATTGAGTGACTGATTGGAGTTTTAATTGATCAAATTTAGGTTCTGCTGGTCTCGAGAGTGTTTCTGCATCAAATCACATCAGGTGTGTAACAGCACTCTATAAACGATATCGGTGAAATGCCGAGAAGTGTGTGTAATCACACCTCTTTAACTGGAAATCGGTAAAGAATGAAAAGTCAAAAATAAGGATGTTTGAGGCCACATGAGCGTACGAACGCTCGTGGGGTAATTCGAGCCCATGAAACATGGTGCTTGACTATAGAGGCCGCCATGAGCATTCTCATGGGCTTAGGCCGAAATGGGCCACGTTGGGCCGAAATGGGCTGTGTGGGCCTAATGGGCTTGTGGGCCTACACGGATGAAATCCATGAATTGTGACAAATACTGAATTGGGCTATGTAGATCTCATAGTCATGGCAGAATCTGGGCTAAACGGGCCGCACGAGAGTGTGGGCCCACTTGGGCTAAGTAATGGGCCTTGGGCCCATTTACACTGTTATGACCATTTAGGTTACCTGAGTCGCTCAAGGCGACTACAGACCTTCCGAGAGGTCGAAATCTACACTGAGACTCCAAAATAGGTAAAATGACCAAAATACCCCTGAAGGATAAAATAACTATTTTACCCCTAACAGATGAAAATGACTAAAATACCCCTATAGGGTAAAATGACTGAAATACCCCCATAAGGTAACATGACCGAAATACCCCCGTAAGGTAAAATGATCGAAATACCCCTATAGGGTAAAATGACCGAAATACCCCCATAGGGTAAAATGATCGAAATACCCCTATAGGGTAAAATGATCGAAATACCCCCATAGGGTAAAATGACCGAAATAACCTTATAGGGTAAAATGACTTTTATACCCCTAGGAGATAAAATGACTGTTATGACCTTATGTTATGTATGACTGATTTGTTCTATGATATGTATGACTATGATTGAGCATGACATTTTGCATACATGTATGATATTATGTCACGACATGTTGCATGGGGTTGGGTTGTTATATTTGGAGGAAGTGTACTGTACTGTTAAGGCCGCACGGGTCGCCTAAGACGATTGTGGACCTACTGGTGGCTTTGCCACATATACTGTTACTAGCAACTTTGCTACGATACTGATACTGGTAGCTTTGCTGCGATATTAGTGTATTGGCTGGGTGGGTCGATTTTATCCCCATATGGTGTGTTGGTGGTACGGAGTGGTGTGTTGGTAGGATTGGGATGGGTTACATATTGCATTACACTGTTACTGTATTGGGCTAAGGCCCACACTGTACTATCACTTCATAGAGCTAAGGCCCACACTGTACTGTCACTTCATAGGGCTCAGGCCCAGACTGTTACTGCATGCTGTTTACTGAATGACTGATAGGGGATTACACACTAAGTTTTCGTAAACTCACCCTTTCTTTTATTTACTTACAGGAAATCCTCAACCATAGGAGATTTGGTGTTGTGAGGGACTCGGAGGTGGACACACTACTGCAGCTGTTTATTACTAGATTTTATTTAAATTTAAAGTTTGTGTTGGGTTTGTTCATGTAATAATGGCCTTTTAAGTTTGTTTAAGTTTTTAATTGGGCTTTTGCTTATTTCCTTTAAATTGCTAGTTTAGGGAAGATGAATTTTCAAAATAATAACTGTTTTCAAAGTCACGAACTTTAAACTATTGAAGTTTTCAAATTCTTCTGCATTTTAAAAACAACTATTATAATAGTAGCAGATATTAAGGCAAATGTTTTAATTAGATGATTGTTAAATAATACTAAAGAGGCTTTAAGCTTAGTGATAAAGGGTTGCGCGCGGACCAAGATCGAGTTGCCAAGTCACGAGAAAACTCCTATGAAGGCTCTATACGATCAGATCTGAAACGAAACAATAAGATCAACTTTTAGAATTTCCAGACTTGAAATTAGAACCCTAAAGTAGCAAGAGATGATCAAGAAACGAAACACTTATGAAAAGAGATTTCTTGGAAGCCAAGAACACGGGATAGCAATTAAGATCAGCTCCAATCTGACGAATATGAAAAGGAGGAAACAAATAGCAAGTTAAGTTTAACAAATCAGCAAATCGTTTGAATCCTAATATAGAGAATGGGACGGCAAAAATTCTGGAATTAAAACAGATCTTGTAGTTCAATGTTATGCCGATTTGCTCAAATTAAAACAGCCAATTAATTTTCCCCAAAATTCCAGCAACCAAATCAACTAGATCTGGAAAGAGGAAATCGGTAAGATCAATTGGGAAAAAGTAGGATTTAATCGAATTTGGCTGCCAAGGAAGAGTGCCGATTGGTCTTCTTCAATATTAGAGAGGGCTGGAAATTCAACAAGAAGATTAAATAAGTTAGATAAAGAAATTAGACACAAGCAGAATTAAAGAAAAGAAATTGACAGCAAGCAAATAAAAGATAAGTCCTAAGAAGCCTTGAAATCCTAAAAGATTTCACAACTCCCTTCAAACGGCTCTAATCTCCCCTCCAAAGAATATCAATGGCAAGAAGAAGGCTGAAGATGGCTCCCACAATCAAAATATTGTTAAAACAACTTCTAAAGAAAACTCAAGAGCGAATTCTCAGAGAAAAACTCAAAGAGAATTCTGCACTTAAACAAATCTGAAATTTTCAATATAATTGAGAAGTCACTACAAGGGTGGCCGGCCATGCCTTTAAATAGGCCTTATACTAGTCCTAATCTCATTAGGAAAACTTAAGAATAAACCCTAATTAACAAAAAATAAGAGGGAAATTCGGCCAGGCATTTAAATGGGCTGCTTAGGGCCGAATTTTAACATATAATATTCTTAAAGCTAAAAATTAATTTAAACAATTAAAATGTTTGTAAATTGGGCCCTTTAACAATTTGGCTTGATTTTCAAATAAGTATGGGTGGACTTCTTGATTGGGCTTAGAATCTTCTTATTGGGCCTTGCCTTCAAGAATTTGGGCTTGTGATCCATCCCCTACCGAAATTAGGTCATTGATGCTCGTAACGGAGATCCAATGCGCTTTGGCTACAAGATTTGGTTTATTGGACCAAGATTTCCAAGATTTGAAATCTTGATTTTCTTGATTCTTGAAATCGCTCCAAACAGCAAAATTGGGCCAAGATTCGGTTTCTTGATTTTCTTGAAAACAAGAAAATGAATCTTGATTTTCTCGTTCTTTCGTGTACGCCTCTAAGGCCTTGCTAACAAACTCCTGAATGGTCCCATTTAGTTTGGAAAGCATTTGTCGAGCCTTTGATCTCGTATCACTTAGAAACGATTTTTTTTCCAACGAGACAAATTTGCGAATGACACTTCAATGTGACACGCCAGATTCGACCATAACGTCTAGGCCAGGTTTAGGGTGTTACATTCTACCAATCAACATCCAACACCAAATATTCATTAATTACTATCATGATAATACACCAAATATCCTTGAAATATCACATAATCTGTTAAAATTATAATTTAGTCCTCATATTTCTTCACTTATTCAATTTAGGCCATTCTTATTAATTCATTTTCCACTTTGGTCCATTTAACCTTTAGAATATTTATACTTTTGGTCCTTTAATTTTTTTGAATTTACACTTTAACCCCTCAACTTTTTCTTAATTTTACTTTTTCCAACTTTCTTCGACACTTAATTATCATCTTCTTTACTTAACACTGATAATTCCTATTCTATTTATCATTAAGGATCTATTTCATATTCTTTCCTAATTTGCATAGTTTATGACCGAAGGGGTTTCGGGGATGTTTCAACTTCAATGCTTGTGAATATTAGCACTTGCTTGCTTGTGATATCTTAGCACTTTTATGCTCGTGTTATTCTGAGTATCATTCATGGTTCTTTATTATTTACTCAAGGTATTTATGTATGAAATAGTAAGCAAAGGTCTGAAAAGGATAAAGTTTGAGTCGTGACCAAAGCAAATAAGGTTTGTGCTAAGGAATAATAAACTTTAGTATGTGTCTTGAAATGAAGTGATAATGTGTTCTTGATAATTTGATTATGAATAAGTAAATTGCAAACAATTATGATAACAAAGAATTAGCGTATTAAATAGATATTATAATATATAATTAGATATAGTAGAATTCATCCAAGTACTTACTAAGCTTCTATGAAGCTTAATGCATTACTTTTAATGCGTAGTGTGCAAATAATGTTAGAGGAGAAGAGTTCGATTAAGCTAGGTAGATCACATCTCATCTTCAACAAGGTATTGAATATGAATTATGAAGGTAAATTATAAAATTAGAGTTGCATGTACATAAATATTTTAGTGGTTGAAAACTAATGATTGTAACAACCATTTTTTAGTGGTATCGAAAATGGTGATTTCGGGACCCAAAATCTGACTAGTGAGTTAGTAAATATTATTTATTTAATATTTATAAGTCTATTAGAGTGTTGTATTAAAGTTTGGTTTAGTGATTTTGATGTTTGAATAGTTAATTAGGTAAAAATGACTAAATCATAAAAGTTAATCGGTACGGATTTTTATTAGTTAATAAGTTTGAATAATAAAGGTACATTGGTTATGGGGTAAATATACCATAATTAAATGGTAGTAATGGTTAGTGCTTGATTTTTTTAACTTAATATATGTTATGTTAATAAAATTAAATTAAAAGAACAGTAAATTATAATAAAATAAACTAAAAACATGTCATCTCTTTCATTTGTTCTTTAACCCCACCGAAAACCACCATAGAAGGAAGAAGAAAAGCTTCAAATTATGCTACCCATTCGATATCTTTCTGTTGACTTCGCTGATTGCTTTAGGACTTAGTTATTTTTATGTTTTCTTATGTTTTGTTTCTATATTTATCTGCAAACTAATAATACTTTATAAACACATCTAAAGTTTAAGTATATGAATATAGTCAGATTTGATATTTTCTTAAATTTCAAGTTCATACTTAAGCATTGAATTCTATCAGAGTATTCACCATAAGCAAAAGCATGAAATAATCAAAACTGTCTAACTTATACAGAGTTTGCCAAAGTTGCTGCGAGGTGATAAGGTTGACAAACTGTGCTAAGTGTGATCGGAGTGATTAGCGAACTGCTACTCGTGAACCCTTAATAAATTTTGATATAAGGATATAAGAGAAACCTTGCGAATCGTGTTCAAAGTATCTAAACATGTAAGGGTAGTGTAACACCCCTAACCCATCTTCGTTGCCAGATTAGGGTTACAGAGTATTACCAAGTAAAACGGAACATTCAACTTTACCATAGAAACAATTATACAACATTAATGTTAACATGTAAAAATTAAATCTAATCATGAGAAATATACACTTATAGGCCTTAAACAGAGCCTACGGGGCCCTAAAATTAGTTTGGGAACAATCTGGGATCAAATTGAAACAAAATAGAAAATTTTGGAAAAACATGAAAATTTGGGAAACAGGGGTCACACGGCTGTGTGACATTGCCCAAATAGTGTGGACATTAGAAGTATAGACACACGGCCGTGTCCCAGCCCGTGTGTTTATTGCGTGTAAAATAACTAATGCAATTGTGTAAGTGTACAAGTCATTCAAGTAATAAAGTGATAAGTAAGTATCGTCTCCACAGGGATGGAAAAGTGGTAAGAAATTGAGTATGTTGTTATAACACTGTTAATTATACCAAAATATCATGAAACAATCTCAGAATGAATAAAAAGCTAGAAGAATGAATTACTAAATTTAAATGATAAAGAACAAAGAATTGATATGGCAAATAAAAAGATGTGGCAATTCTCAGAGAATATCAAGAGTATTTCTGTTGTTGAATAAATAGGGTTAGAATTATTCAGGAGAAATACTCGTATCAAGATAACACCAAGGAAAAATATTGTCTAATCTACTGCCCAAAGATTTGCTACTATGACCTGCCTCTTTCGATAGCTCAATCTTAAGCAAAAAATCTAAGTTCATGTACGTCTACAGAACATGGGATTCATAACTGTAGTGAACGTCCTCTCTGTACAACTTGTAACCTCTCTGTACAACTTGTAACATCTATGTCTAGAGTACTACGGATATTATGTTGAGTATTCACTTGCACCAAACGATTCAAGATCCAGTATTCTTAACCTTTTCAGAATTAAAAACACCTAAGAACACGTCATACATTCAACTATGTCTAGAGCTTGCATGCATGTATTTAAAATAAGCATGAATAGAGTGTAACAGTGATATAGACAATTTCAAATCCTAGACATTAAAGATGATAAAACATTCACCCAAACAACTCCAACCTAAAACAGATTTAGTTCATGGGTGGAAAAGTAAACATCAAAATAGAATCATTCATTAACATTTCTCAATTAATTTCGAATCACAGAAAATTCAATTTAGAAAAATAAATGCATAATTGCAGGATGTTCATTCCACACTCTAGCTTCTCTTTTATCTTCCGATTGTGTGTGAAACTAGGATAGATTTCTCTTCCCCTTCCTCACATCTGTATTATGTTCTCTTCTAAACTTTTACCCTTTCTTTCTTTGGAATTCTCCAATGGAGTTCTTCTTTGCGCACACAGAGAGAGAATTGTTGTTACCAATCTCTTTCTCACGCTGATTATCCTCCATTTTTTCTTCTTCTCTCCTTCTTTTATTGGGTAGAACTTTCCCACCTCAGTACACATTTTTCATTCATCTTTTCAGCTTTTTTTTGGTTCATGTTAAGCTGGCTGAAAATGAGGTGGATAGAGTGCTGACTCATCTTCCCAGAATTCCCATGGCAATTCTGTTGGCAATAAATCTTACCAATTGTCATAGAAATGTTTCACTTCCCTTATTTTGTTTTTGCATCCTTTTCATCCTCTTCTTCTACCTGCACCTGTGTTCACACAGAACCACACATTTCCTCCTCAAGTGACAACAGTAATAAATAATGGCCAATTTAGCGCAATCCAAGCTTTGTTATGCAATGTTCTAAAATTATCCTAAAAATGCATATGTATTTACTTAATTTCAAAAAATTAATTCCATTTAGAGGCCTAAAATATAACTCTTTTCAAGAGTTATCACACACCCTAAGCATTAATTATTACTTGTCCTCAAGCAAATAATTTATCAATATGCATGAATGCATAGAATTGCCAAAATAATCAGTCACAAATTATACTGCCAAATCATAATGAGCATACTATGTACCTCTATTCTTAGCAATCTTCTACTGAAACAAAGTAAATGTTCCTAAAAGTAAATGTTTCTAAATATTTTAGTAATTAAAACTACAGCTGATTCTTCTGAATATACCTAGGTTATATCTCTCCTAAACTCAGTTTTTATTTTATTTTATTTATTATTAATTTCCAACACAAAATTTTTCTAGGGAATTCATATATTGTCATATGATTTTTTACTTGAGAACCTCAATAGAGCATACACTAGACTACCATGTATTATATCATGTCACAATTTGAATATAAATCACTCATGAAACAAAAGCTTTTAACTAAAAAGATGGATGGAACAAACAACTACCATCTTAGCAATTTAGCTTCAAGATTCAGTGAAGTGTCCCTAAAATATCTACACTTTTTTTAAACAAACACTTATATTTGAACTCATTTTTCTGGTCAACAATATAATGGAGCAAAACAAAATATTACTGACCTACTTAACAGGTTCAAACATTGGAGTATTCATATTATTTTACCATGATAAAAATTGTACCCTATTACTATATTGAAATTAAGTCAAGAAGTCCTAAATTTATTCAAAGAATGCTACTATAGCCTAATTGAATTTATGTTTCAATTATTCTACTTTTAGAAATTCATTTCAAGAACTGTCATATTCTAAACATGCCTAAACAACTATCACCATATTTTCTAAGTTTACAAAGAAGAGATATTATCCTCATTGAACATCATTGATAACCATATACTCACATAATCAGGTAGTTGAATGGCAATTGAATGTTATGGCAAAAAGACTATATGAACAATTAACAATGTAGTATATATGCACAACACACCCCCAAACCTAAGGGATGCAGTGTCCTTAATGCATGAACATGAAAAAATAAAATGAATAAAAGCTACATAAATGCATGAAACATATAGAAATCAAAATGAATGATCATGAAAATATAAAAATCAAAGCTTGGAGGGGAAGGAAACTACTTCACTTGGGTTGTATGGATTTCCTTGCAGCTCGTTTGTAACATTGCGGCCTGTCCTGGTTATCACTATCAGTGTGAATGATTTTACCAACAGCCTTCTTGAATCCTTTTCTCTTAAGTTGGTTAATAGACACTTATTCCTCATCATCGTCGGTGTTTGACTTTGTGAGTTCATCAATCAGTTGATGAACTGCACGTTCCTAGGCAGTCATAGGGGCCTTGGATTGTGATACAGGTGCAGTAGTCTGAGTGGTATCCATTCTCTCATCATCAGATTCAATGTGGATAGATTTTGTCCTGGCTTTATCTCCTTCTAGTTCTTGGTTGTGCATGGGAGCAGTTCTAGCTTCTTCATCTTCTGTATCAAGATTCAATAACAGTTCCTTAGGAAAAACAAGAAATGGTGGCATTGGGCGTGAGAGGTTCTTTTGCAAGGATTTACAAATACCAACATCACATTGGCAGACATATCCCTAAAAGATGGTCATCTCCTATTGAGCTTTGCCAAAGTCAGTGATAAGCATTTTCTGATGCTTTTTCAACATACACAATTATTGTTTCTAGCCTTCTATAGCTTCAATCATTCGCCACTTAAACTCAATGTGAGAAGTCGATGGGATAGCAGAAGTAGACATAGGGGGAGAAGATAGAGATGTGCCAGTTTGCCTTGGAATTTCCTCGCTAGCCAGTTTTTATGCAATGAGCTTAGTAATATCCTTTGTTCAATAGGTGGTCTTCATTTGATGACAGGGGAACCTTGACTCTTTGGCATAGTATAGTAATTAGTGAGGGGAAAATTAAAGTACTAGCATTCTTTTGGGCACTACGATGAATCTCACAAAGGATAATGTTGCCAATATTAATCTTTCAACCCACCATTATGAAGTGAAGAAGCAATAATTGGTCCTTAGAGATTGTAGCATTATGTGTAGAAGGAATTAGACGAGTTCTCAAGAAATGGTACCAAATCTTGCATTGAGGCTTCAATGAGACTTTTTCGATGGTGTAACAGTCATTTCTTGATATTAAACATTATGTATGTTCCAAACAAACATCAGTGAGAACCTGGGCTAAGCACTTTGGGGACATTGTCTTCACAAAGTTAGCATGCTCGTCAGGACCTTCAAATAGCCCATATTGGGCATTGATGGAGTCCTTATGAAGTAAAACTGATGCGCTACGCCCATATATAAATATGTTGTCAGGAGAAGTAATGTAGGCATAAAACTCTTTCACTACTTTTGGGAAGACATCATCAAGATGAAGATAGAAGATCCCCCACCTATGCTTTTCGAAAACTGATGATATGGCTTCTGTATACCCCATGAAAGTATCATCCTGAAAAAGGAATCCTTTTTCATACAGAATGGTCGTTTGGTACTATTTTTGTGGTATTTTTCTTCCACAAGTTTACTGAAGAAGGTGTATGGAGAGGCAGAGGTTGAAGCAGAAGCTATTTGGGAAGCCATTGAAGAGAAAATAGAAAGCTAGAAAATGAAAAATGCTAGATTTTAATGCGGTTATGAATGAAATAGAGAGTAAAAGCAAAAAATGAAGCGGAATGAAAATGTGGGAAGAAACTGAATCGGCTAGGTTAAAACATGAGAGAGAAGTAATTGTGACATGTGTGATAAGACGGGCCTTAATTGTAGGTTGACAAGGCAAACAATTGACATTTAACGGGAAAAGAAAATGGAATTAGCATAAATTTATGTGAATTAAAAGGATTTGGGCCAATGGCTTTAGTTTGTATGTGTTTTGGTCCAAGGGAAAACCTGTAACAAGAGAAAATAAACAGTTAAATAAATTTATTAGGTAACAAATAAGAAAAAGAAAAAATAAAATAAATAAAGAAAATTTCTACGAAATAACAATTATTAAGTATTTCGAAGAGAAATAAATTTTTTTTCGCGCATTATAGGAGCTCCAAAATAATGTTTCAGGCGTTGACCATTGACTTTGAAAATGGATCCTATTTTTCCATCTTTAACATCGATAGCTCCATGAAGGTATATACACTCGACTTTGAATGGTCCAGACCATCTCGAGTTTAATTTGTCAGGAAATAGTTGAAGTCTGGAATTGAAGAGTAAGACTTGTTGTCCAGGTATAAATTACCCTGGCAAAATTTTCTTGTCATGCCAGCGCTTTTTCTTTTCTTTGTACAGTCTCGTATTCTCATAAGCTTGAGCTTGAAATTCATCCATCTCATTAAGCTCCAATAATCAATGATTGGTAGTAATACCCTAGTCCATGTTTACTTTCTTGATTGCCCAAAATGCTTTGTGTTCTAGCTCAACTAGGAAATGACATGGTTTTCCATAGACAAGCTTGAAAGGTGACATTCCCAACGGTGTCTTGGAAGCTGTGCGATAAGCCCACAAGGCTTCATCCAACCTCGCTGAACAATCCTTGCATTTGAGATTGACAACTTTCCTTGCATTTGAGATTGACAACTTTCTCTAGAATTTGCTTGATTTCTCTATTGAAAATTTCAACTTGTCCATTTGTCTGTGGGTGGTATGCCGTGGAAATTTTATGTTTAACCCCATATTTGTTCAGAGCGTTGGCAACTAATATGTAATCAAAATGTGAACCTTCATCACTAATTAAGGCATGAGGGGTACCAAACCTGGCAAAAATATTTGTGTGCAGGAATCTCAAAACTAATTTGGCATTATTTGTAGGTAAAACCATAGCTTTAACCCATTTAGAGGTATAATCCACCGTGACAAGAATGTAGATTTTTCCCCAGGATGGTGGAAATGGACCCATGAAATCAATTCCCCATACATCAAATAATTCCACCTCTAAAATATTTTGCAGCGTCATTTCGTGTCTCTTTGATAAGTTACCAGTTCTTTGAAAGTGATCACATCTTTGACAGAATTCATGAGCATTTTTAAACATGGTGGACCAATAGAAACCAGATTGTAGAACCTTTGTAGCAGTTTGCATGCTTCCAAAATGTCTGTCATAAGGTGCAGAATGACATTGATACATGATACTTTGAATTTCATCATCTGGAATACATCTCCGAATTACTTGATCTACACACTGCTTAAATAGGAATGGCTCGTCCTAGTAATATTGCTTGACATCATGAAGAAATTTCCTTTGTCCTTGATGATTGAGCGTAGGTGGTAGCAGCCCACTGACTAGAAAATTAAAATATCAGCATACCATGGCAATGTCATAGCCAACGATAATAGCTTATCAGGGAATTCGTCTTTAATCATTTGACTATCACCATAAGTATTTCCTGCTTCCAGTCCTGACAAGTGATCTGCCACTTAATTTTTAGTGCCTTTCCTATCTTTGGTTTCCAAATCAAATTCTTGCAGCAATAATATCTATCTAATGAGTATGGGTTTGGCCTTTTTTTGTCTCCAAGTATTTTATGGCAGAATGGTTTGTACAAACTGTGACTTTGGTGCCCACTAAATAAGCTCTGAATTTTTCAAATAAAAACACCACTGCTAACAATTCTTTCCCCGTGGTGGTGTAGTTGAGTTGTGAATCTATCAGCGTGCGACTGGAAAAATATATAGCATGAAACATCTTGGCTTTTCTTTGCCCTAGTAGTGCTCTGACAGCAAAGTCACTTGCATAACACAGCAGCAAAGTCACTTGCATAACACAATAGTTCGAATGGTAGAGTCTAGTCTGGTGTAGTGACTATAGGTGCTATAATTAATTGCTCCTTTAACTCTCCGAACGCTTTTGAGCATAACTCGTTAAAATGAAATGGTCTATTTTGCTCCAAAAATTGATAGAGAGTTTTGGATATCTTAGAAAAATCTTTGATGAAACAGCGATAAAATCCAGCATGACCCAGGAAGCTTCTAATTCCTTTCATTGAAGTAGGTGGTGGAAAATTTTCAATAACTTCTATTTTTACTTTGTCGACGATAATTCCTTGCTGTGAAATCTTGTGGCCCAAAATAATGCCTTCACAAACCATGAAGTGGCATTTTTCCCAATTCAGCACCAGATTTATTTCTTGACATTGGCAAAGTATTAACTCCAAATTTTTTAATCAATCTTCAAAAGTGTTTCCAAACACCGAGAAATCATCCATGACTACTACAAGGAACTTCTCCACCATGTTGGAAAATATTGCCATCATGCAACGCTGGAAGGTTGCTGGGGCATTACATAACCCAAATGGCATTCTTCTGAAAGCAAATGTTCCATAAAGACGAGCGAATGTAGTCTTTTTCTTCATCAGTAGGAGATATAGCAATTTGATTGTACCCCGAGTATCCATCTAAAAAATAGTAGAAGGCTTTCCTTGCTAGTCTGTCCAGCATCTGGTCTATAAAAGGTAGAGGGAAATGGTCATTCTTCGTTGCTTTGTTAAGTTTTCGATAATCCATACAAACTCTCCAACCTGTGATGGTACATATGGGAATGAGTTCGTTGTTATCATTGCTGACTACGGTGACCCTTCCTTTCTTGGGTATACACTTAACAGGGCTCACCCAAGAACTATCAGAAATCGAGTATACAATTCCATCATCCAACCATTTGATAATCTCCTTTTTAACTACTTCTTTCATTATAGGATTCAATCTCCTTTGTTGTTCAATAGATTTTCCATGGTAATCTTCAAGTTTTATTTTGTGCATGCAAATTGCTGGTCTAATTCCTTTGATATTCACAATTGAACGTCCTAATGCTTTCTTGGATTTTTTTAAAACCTTTAATAATTGAATCTTCTATTGACGAGCGAAGAGGGTTAAAAGATCAATTTAATAAGTCTAATGATTCAAAACTCCTCCTAAATCCATTTCTAGATTGTTGAATTTCTATCAGTTCTCTATATTCTTCAGTCAATTCTGTTTTAGTTAATTCAACAGAGTCTGCATCAGAATTGTGGTGCATATGTCTTGTAAATTCTTCCTAAATTAAAACATCAACAAACTCAATAGCATGCATTCTTGATATGGGTCTGCACAATTTAAAGCATCAAAACACATTAAATGTCAACTATTGATAAATAATTTTCACGGTTAACTCACCTTTTTGTACATCAATCAATGTTCTATCAATTTCTATGAAAGTTTGTCCAAGTATTATAGGTACCTGTATATCTTCTTCACATTCCAGAATAATAAAATCTACTAGAAAGATGAACTTGTCAACTCTTACCAGTACATCTTCAATTTTACCTTCTAGATGGACATATGATCTATCAGCTAATTGTAGTGTAACTGTAGTAGGCCTTGCCTTTCCTATCCCAAGTTTCCTAAAAACAGACATATGTATTAGATTGATACTTTCACCTAAATCGCATAATGATTTACCTACATAATGGTTTCCAATCAAGCAAGGTATAGTGAAACTCCATGGATCTTTTAATTTTGGTGGCAATCTATTCTTCAGCATTGCTGTGCACCCTTCAGTAAGTGCAACGGTTTTGAACTCCTCTAACCTTTTACTATTGGATAGGATATCTTTCATGAATTTCACATAGTTAGGCATTTGTTCTAATGCTTCCATTACTATGGCATTTTTATTGGCTTTACAAGATGAATATGCTTCTATATACTCCCTTTTTTTTATTTGTTCCACTACTGACTTGGAAGTTTTGCTTTCGAGAACTTTCAAACTTTCCTCCTCAATAAAGGCATCAGTCACAACTCTTAGCAGCTTAGTGCCACTCCGAAGTGTTATGGCCTTACGTTGTTCCTTTCCTTGAGATCGAGAACTTTCTGTGTCACTAGACAATGCTCCTTATTGTCTAGAACTTAATGCAATGGCAATTTGTCCCACTTGATTTTCCAGAGCTCTTACGGAAGCTGCCTAGCTCTGAATAATTGCATCATTCTTAGCCATATACTCCTTTAATAGAGCTTCCATAATTGATGTTGAAGATGGAGATCTTTGTTGCACATTTTCCCATGACATTGGTTGACTGTATCTAGGTGGTACACCAACCACATTCTATCGATTAACATTGCTGGCATTTCCCATTCCCTTATTACTCCAATTGAAAGTTGGATGTTGTTTCCACCTTAGATGGTATGTTTTAAAGTAGGGATTGTTCTCGCTACGATTAAAATTCCCCATGAAATACGTAGAGGCGCGATTGGATGGGTATTCATAAAAAACATGATCTTCTCTATAGTATACGCATGCTAGTTCTACAACCTTCATCTCCTACACTGTAGAGGGTCTTTTTAGAGTTTTAATCATATTTTTTAAAGATGATACCCGAGAAATTAACGATGTAATCACATCAAGTTCCATTGTTCCAACAACTCTTCTACCAATTTTAATTCTGGTAGTGGGGTACTAATAATCATTGTTTGTTATTCTTTCCAGAATTTCATATGCTTCATTGTAGGATTTGTCAAGCAACGTTCCATTAGTAGATGTATCCACCACCATTAATGTATGAGCATTTAATCCATTGCAGAACATTTCCATCTAAGTCCAATGCTAAAAACCATGTATCAGGCATTTTCTAATTAGTTCCTTAAAACATTCCCAAGCTTCATATAATGTCTCATCTCTAGATTGCTTCAACGATGTAATGTCGTTCTAAGCTTGGCATTCATGTTGGGAGGATTGTACCTAAGCAAAAATCTCTGTTATAGTTTATTTTAAGATGCCTTCGTACCTGATGGTAACGCATTCAACCATGGTCTGGCACGATCTCGCTATGAATAAGGGAACAATTTTAATCTAAGGGCATCTTCAAGAACACCCTGCTGCCTAAATGAGTCACAGACTTCAAGAAAAAGTCTCAAGTGCAATCTTGGATCTTTAGTAGGTAGACAACTAAACTGCCTTACCATCTGCAGCATCTGAAACATTACTGGTTTTAATTCAAAGTGTTGAGCTTGAATATGTGGCCTAACAATTCCTGAATTTAGATTATCAAAAATAGGCACTTCATGTTCTCTGATGGGTCTACCTCTATCATTTGTAATTCGAGGAATATCAACATTCCTTTCATTCAGGAGTACCTGATCTTCTGTAATTAGATCATTTATAATCATCTCCATTTCTCTTAACTCTTTTCTTCTTCGCCTTAAGGTTATTTCAATTTCAAGATCAAAACAATATTTTGTGTCCTCTTGAATATTTCTTCTCATGCACTAATACAAACTTGAAAAATCAAAAAAAATTCTAATTAATTGCTCTAACAAAAATAAAAAGAATAATAACAAATCAACTTTTCACCAATGTTCCTAATCCCCAACAGCGGCACCAAAAACTTGATGCCTGTGAAATAACTAATGCAATTGTGCAAGTGTACTCGTCATTCAATTAATAAAGTGATAAGTAAGTATCGTCTCCACAGAGATCGAGAATTGGTAAGAAATTGAGTATGTTATTATAATATTGTTAATTATACCAAAATATCATGAAATAATCTCAGAGTGAATAAGAAACTAGAATAATGAATTACTAAATTTAAATGATAAAGAACAAAGAACTGATATGGTAAAGAAAATGATGTGGCAATTCATAAAGAATATCAAGAGTATTTCTGTTGTTGAATGAATAGGGTTAGAGTTATTCAGGAGAAATGTTCGTATCAAGATAATGCCATGGCAAAATATTGTCTAATCTATTATCAAGATAATGCATGCTATTGCCCAGAGATTCGCCACTATGATCTTAAGCAAAAAACCTAAGTTTATGTACGTCTACAGAACTTTGGATTGATAACTACAATGAACGTCCTCTCTATACAACTTGCAACATCAATGTCTAGAGTGCTACGAATATTCTGTCGAGTATTCACTTGCATCATACGATTCAAGATCTAGTATTCTTAACCTTTTCAGAATTAAAAATACCTAAGAACACATCATACATTCAACTATGTCTACAGCTTGCATTCATGTATTTAAAATAAGCATGAATCGAATGTAACAGTGATATAGACAATGTCAAATCCTAGGCATTAAAGATGATAAAACATTCACCCAAAAAACTCCAACCCAGAAAAGATTTAGTTCATTGGTGGAAAAGTAAACATCAAAATAGAATCATCACCAACATTTCTCAATTAATTTCGAATCACAGAAAATTCAATCTAGAAAAATAAAGGCATAATTGCAAGAAGTTCATTCCACACTCCAGCTTCTCTTTTATCTTCTGATTGTATGTGAATCTAGGATAAATTTCTCTTCCCCTTCCTCACGTCTGTATCCTAGTCTCTTCTAAGCTGCTACCCTTTCTTTCTCTGCAATTCTCCAATGGAGTTCTTCTTTGCGCAGAGAGAGAGAATTGTTGTTACCAATCTTTTTCTCACCCTAATTCTCCCCCCTTTTCTCTTCTTCTCTCCTCTTCTTTTATTAGGTAGATCTGTCCCACCTCAGCACACATTTTTCATTCATCTTTTCAGGTTTGTTTTTCTTGTACACGTTCAGCTGGCTAGGAGTGATGTAGATAAAGTGTTGAATCATCTTTCGGAATTACTATGACAATTCTGTTGGCAATCAATCTTATTAATTGCCACGACAATATTTCACTTCCCTTATTTTCTTTCTGCATCCTCTTCTTCTACCTGTACATGTGTTCACACAGAACCACACATTTCCTCCCTAAATGATAAAAGTAACAAATAATGGCCAATGTAGCGCAATCCAAGCTTTTTTATGCAATGTTCTAAAATTATCCTAAAATGCAGATGTATTTACTTAATTTCAAACAATTGATTCCATCTAGAGGCCTAAAATATAACTCTTTTTAAGAGTTATCAGTGTCTGACCGTGTGAGTATTCAAAAGAGGGCCACACGACTATGTTGCAGGCCATGTGCCAAACCGTATGTGTATTCAATGTTGGGTCACACAGCCGTGTCGCCAGCCATGTAAATCTAATAACTAAAACAATAAAGACACACGACTGTGTAGGGTGGCCGTGTGTGGCACACAACCGTGTGACAGCTCGTGTCCTAGGCCGTATGCTCCAATTTTAGCCCCTAAAACAAGCCATATCAAAGCCTATTCTTACACACCAAGACATACCATTTCCATATACATTCATATCATCAAAACACACTCAAAACATACCAATTCAATCATCCTATAAGTTCTAACCATTATGTCATTCAAAGGCACCATAATTCATACACCAAAACCATTTAAGAACAAGATTACAAAACCAAATTTCAATCATATAACATGAATACTAAAAGACCATTTCATCTCAATCTATACCATCACAACTTACCACTTTAGATAGGCATAACCAAAATGACCATATCCAAATAAGTTTTAATATATACAAGCCAAACCAAAACCCTATATACAAATAGGTACAAGTATAGCCAAAACACACCATATGATCAAACTAATCTAAAGTACCTATTACTACAAAGTCCTATACATGCCATTTATAACCATTTTTTTTCAAAATAACCAAAAACTACAAAAGTGGTCAGTAGATAGTGTGATAGAGCTTCGACAAGATTCCAACCGGTCGAGCTTTCTGAAGATCTACAAAATAGAGAAAAACAACTACGTAAGCAACCAGTGCTTAGTAAGTTCATACAAAAGAACTCAAGCTTACCAAATAAAAAAATTCATGATTAAACCATTCAAGCATTGTTTATTCCCCATATGCACATTTCTTCCTAATCACACCACTTCACAAGTTAGTAACCATATACATATATAAGAACATATTATTCATAACATGTAACATATTGTGCATAAGATTTCAACGTATAAATCATCAATCATACATTCAATCATCTTCCATTTCAATTCAAATGTACATAACCATTCCATATCACACAACAAACCTTTACTAAATAGTTCATTTTATGGTTTCCTTTTCATTTGTTGTCATTTTTGGATAACATCCTTTTCAACCTTTTCATTTGATATCCTTTCTGGATAACATCATTTTCAACCTTTTTATTTGTTATCCTTTCTGGATAACATCCTTTTCAATCTTTTCATTGATTCAGAAATACCGAATGTAATGCCATGGTATCTTTCAACCATGGTCTTTTCCTTTTTGAGTATAATACCATGATGTATTTCAATCACGGTTCTTTCCTTTTCTCAAATCAAGACAATCTTAAACATCAATACATAGATACATATATAAAGATATCAATTAATCTTATAAATTCAAATGTAATATTTTAAAATGATATACGAACTTACCTCGACAAAAACTATTGTAGAAATGAAGCCGATAACTAATCCAACACTTTAGCTTTTCCTCAATTTAACTTCAGTTGATTCGTTTCTTGACCTAAATAGTAATTTAACTCAATTAAATAATTCAAATAGCTTAACTTTATAAATTCTAACTTATAACTCATTTTAATGTAAAATTACAAATTTACCTCTAACATTTGAACTTTTATGCAAATTAGTCTCTAAATCTGAAACTCACAATTAAACCACAATCAATGAAAGATCATCATATTTTATTTTCTCTAAGGTCCATTACAGACCATGTCTTTCATTATTTCATAAAATTATCATTGACTTTTACCATTTTCTCAAATAAGTCCTTAAGCTTAAATTCATTAAAATCACTTAACAAAATGTGTTTATTGAACAACCAAGCTTAATAATCTATCAATTAAATTCACTAACACTATAAACTCATTCATGGAAGTCCCTAAAATTTTAACGATTTTACAAATTAAACCCCGGCTAGCTAGATTAAGTTAATACGAGTTCAAAAATGTAAAAATCATTAAAAACAAGCATCAAATACATACCATGCATCCAAAACAAAGCTTGGCCGAAAGTTTTACTTCTCAACTATGGCAGAATCAGTTTTCAATAGAAAATGGGTAAAATGATACTAATTTTTACCTTTTGTTTTGTTTAACATATCATTTAATTATTAAATTACAAGATTAACTTTTAAAAACTATTATAATTACACTAAAACCTATCCATAAACATCCACTAACTTAGAATATGGTATAATTATCATCCAAGTCCATTAATTTACCTTTTCAAAACTATTTGACCCTATTAGCTAATGGAAATCAACGTTTTCACCTTTTTCAATTTAGTCCTTTTTACTTAATTAACTATTTAAACTTAAAAATTTCTTAACGAAAAATTAAAACAACCCTCATATAATCCTATAAACATTAAATAAATAATAAAATAATGACTTACTTGTCGGAATCATGGTCCTAAAACCACTATTTCTGATACCACTAAAAACGGGCTATTACAGGTAGTTCGTAAAACTTACCCTATTTAAAGAGTATTACACTGCAAAGACTTAAAATGTGCGAGCTACACTAGGAGCGAACCTTGATGTTGAGATGTGTCTACTATTTACTTAAATTTAGAGTACCACCTAAATAAAAGTTTGTTTAAATGTATTGATGAAAGTACTTAAATGATTTTTCGCTGCATGTTAGCAACTTAAGCATATTTTATGTTTTAACTTGTAATGTGTTTGGAGGTTAGGTTGGTTGTTAATGGAGAGTCACTTAGGTGACTAATGTGGTGTTCGATAGCTAGGGTTCAGCAACTAGACTGGGTATGAGGTGTTACAACATAACCCTTTTTTTATGCTTCTTATAAAAAAATCAGTTAATACAAACAAGGTTCATAGAAATGCCAATGGCCAAATTAATATAGTAGTTCTCATTTTTAAGTTTATAAAAAATATTTCCAACCAAAATAATTCAAGACTTAAAAATGACAACAACTATACTTGAAATTATATATTGGAATCAACCCAAAAATCAAATTAGACATTCCTCAAAATTTGTCATTAAAATGACTTTAAACAAACACGTTTGATGTGAAATAATATTTAATTGTTTGGTGTGAAAGAATCTTGATTTTATTAATATATGTAATGACTTTAATCATTGTTGATTAAGAGAATTTTAAACAATATCAAAGTCCAAAAACATATGATGTCTAGATTTAGAAAACTTGTATATATAAATTGAAACCATCAAATAAACATATAAAACAACTAGTTTAATGATGATTGAGAACAGATGTAAGGTCACATATTATGATGAACCTTAGGGCTTGATTAATAAAAATGACCGATAATATTATGAATCGTGATTTAAAAATCTATCAATTTATAACATTAAAATTAATCTATCACTGTTCAGAAATAATTACCAAGTAATTATCAAATAGCATATATTAATAAAAAAAATTTATGAACAAAAATACAAATACATATAAGCATATAATGTGATAAGTGAAATTTACCTCAATTTCTTTTCTTCTATGAAAGTTTTAATAGCAACTTTCTTGTTCAACGTTGAGTCTTGATGATTTTATCAAAAAGTAATCAAATTCAAAATATATTGATAAAAAAACTTTTATTTCAAAATAACTTATATGATACTAAGACACCCCAATGTTAAGAGCACCGAATCAAAGTCCATACCGATATTAAATCTTTCACCATTCATCTAAGATCATAAAAAAAAGTTAATCAAAACAATTATAACTGACCACAAATTAGCTAAAAAAAATCAGATATGAAACATTCAATAAAAAAACTTCCTCTAAAAAATTTGCATCTTGTCGTCTAAGATATTGGAAATCATAGAGGATAATTTTGATCATCAATAAAAGGAACTGCACTTTGAGCAATATTATAATAATAAATATTCTCAATAGTAAAACAATCGAATTATTTATACCAAATTTACGGAATAATAATATGTATGTCAAATATTGGCATAGAGAGAAGTAGTCAAAATAATAACTTAAAACAAATTGAAATAATGAAATTTCTTTTAGTAACCTTTAAAAAATGGTGAATAAGCCAAAATAATTTAGAGAAGAAAAAAATTGATTTGTATGCTTTGAATATTTCTCTTTCTATAAAAATATGATGAACAAATTAAAATAATGATGAAAATACGTATACCATAAATAGTTTAACGGGAGCTTTATGGGCAAGTTATATATAGTCGCAATGACGTGAACTTCACTATGAACTTATAGAGGCTCGTGTTGATAACGTGTTATAAGACTTAAAAGAAATATATAATGAACAAGAGAGAAGAACAAAAGATAAAAGGGTGATTCAACTTTCACATTGGCATCCAATAAGCTTGTACATGCCCTCTACTTATAGGCTTCAAAAACCATAGGTTACAAAGCATTAAGGACCAACATTAAGTTACTCTATAAATGGTTTATGGATTACAAGATAATGAATTTACGAGTTATGGACATTCATCTTTTAGGGGTTACAATAGGATAAATTTAAGGGGTTATGGACATCCATTTATCAATAGATTTACAACGGAAATAAGATTATAATCTTTCTAATATCAATTATGTTTTTTCAAATTTTAATTAATTAATTATTATGTTTAATGTTTTCAATTATATTATTCATGAACAATTAAAATTTTAACCTAAAATTATATAAATTAATTAAATAAAAATTTATTGTTAAATACAATAATCTCTTACTCAAAGATAAATGAAACTAGTTTGTAATAATTATAAAGGAAATTATTTGATACATTGTCATCGAAATTTTTAGACTTCACAAACAATGTTAGAGTTGAAAACTGTCATATAGAAGTATAGTAAAATATTAAAAAATATATATTTTAAAAAAGAGATAAATGTTAATTTTTCAAGACTATTTGTGAAATTAAAAAAAATACATTACTAGTATACCAAATGCTAAACCCCCGTACTTTATTGTGTTGGAGTTCTAAAAGTGCTTTTCCATCACAAAAGCGACCAAGAACACCTAATTTTAAGGGTCAAAACTACAATGGAAAAGTGTTTTTCTATCCAAACAAAAAGTTGGGGTTTATGTGTTTTTTACTTTTGACTTTTGCATTTAAAAATAAAAATTATCAAAATACTCTTATTTTTATATTAATTATTTAAAAAATATATAAAAATTAAATTAAATTAAATTTTTTGTATTTTTATAATAAATTATTTGAATATTTCATATATCATTATATTACATTATTTAAATATAATATATATCAATAAATTTATAAATAATTTATATTAATTAATTAAAATTATTTGAAATTTATATTTTATGTATTATTATATTAAATTATTTAAATATCATATAACTTAAATACATTTTAAATTTCTACTATATAGCATTTAAAAATGACAATGTAACTTTTAATCTCATTTTTTTACAGCAATAGAGTACTAAAAATTCAGAAACACACTTTTAAAAACCTCAATTTTGTTTCTAAAAGCATTTTTAGAGAACATTTTTCAACTGTAACAATAACGAAGGTCTAACCTCGACCCTAATTTTCAGGTAGGAAAAACCACCAGACAGAGCCTTAGGGGGCAAAATTCGTTTGAATTGCTATGAAAACTTTAGCATTTTACTCCATTTTTTTACGGAATCGTGATTTTCTTTTCTTTTTATTATTTACTTTGCTTTATAGCAACTTTGGAGGAACAAAGCTAATACAGGGGGAAAAAGACGTAATTACTTGGCAGACATTATCTTTTGCGTTTTATGAACATTCTTTTCTTTGCTCAATCATTTGTGTCTTTATGTTTTCCAGAGGATCACCACTCTTTTGGATTGGAGTAGGCATTGGGCTCTCAGCACTTTTTACATGGGTGAGCAAGTGGATGCTTTTTCTCGGGTGATATCTTTAGTATTATTGTATTGATAATGGCAATGGTTTCTTTTTGGTACATATTTTGATGAGACCGTATGAAATGACAGGTAGCTTCAAGCTTAAAGGTGAGGGTTTCTCTTATATGAGGTATAGTTGTATTGCTCTTGCCTGTAATCTTTACGATAGAATCGTTGTTTGAGTTTTGGAAGTAGAATACTTAAATAAAGCAATTAAAATGGTGACGGGTAAAATTCCATTTAATGTGAATGCTTTGGATGTTTTCTAGTTATTGGAGGTCTTAATTATGCTTCTGGTGCCATTTGAAGATAGGAAGTTGATGTCTTCCATTAGTTTTTCAAGTTTCCCATATACTACCTAAAGGTGCTTTCTTTTATCAGTCAAAACATTTTTTTGGAGGGTTTAGGTTTAGCTGTTGTCAGAGTCTGTATGTTTTGGTCTAGAAGACTTTACATTATTATAGTAAATCATCCAGCTTGACGGATTCTTGAAGAAACTGATGAAAAAAACTAGAAGAGTAAACAAGAAACTTAGAGTGAAAAGATATATATCTTTGTAATCATTCAACCATACATCAACACAACTACTTTACTGAATTTATATGTATCAATAAAACTGCTCTTCAACTAATAACTGCGTAAGCTAACTGCTAGCACATTTATCACATGTCTAATATTGTTTACAACAAGCACACCAGATATAACCACTATAACTGCTGCAGTTGACTAACTGAACTGACTTCATACACTAACACAGCTGACCTAATTTGAACAAATTTGTTTGGCCATGTACTTGATTCTAATTGTTATATATTATTTGGAATACCAAAATCCAGGTTATCATAGATAGTGGTAGTTCAAAGCAAAACTGGGGAATACAATATTTTCCTAGGCAGCCTTGAGTTGACCTTCAAAATTGTGGTTTGATATATTCAAAATATTTTTCTTCATCCATCCTAGAGGAAGATGAACCCCTACCTGGTTGGGCCCAATTTCTGGGGGTTTCAGAGCTGATAACAAAGTTGTTAATGGAAATTAGTTATCTGGGATATAAAATTGCTAGTCAGTCAGTAAGTTGTGCCTCTTTATTTATTTTCCGATCTTAGTTGAATGGTGTTGAGAAGCTGACTTAGTGGCACAAAGTTGCCTTGACATACTGATTACAGAGACATGATTTATGTCCCCTGTATTATGGCACCGAGAAAAAGTATGTCAATTTACAAATGTTGAAAATAATAGTATGATACTGAATATTTTGCTACATTCAGTTCCTTGTGTCATAAAGAGGACCAAAGCCCTATCATGGCTTGTTAGATATGTAACTATACTGTCTTTCATGGGCTTCTGTTTTGTAGCTGAGCTGTGTCATAATGTATCTAAATTATGGTCCCTGTTTTGGGTATGCTTAACTTTCTTTATGAGCTTAAGATGGTACAAATGGCAAAACTTTTTAATGTAACTCTGCTATTTAGGTCCTGACATTCCCTGATACGAGTCTCAAAGGCCCAACCCAAGCCCAAACAAGAAGACAAACCATGCTTACTTGAAAATCAGGTCAAATTGTCAAAGTGACCCAATTTGTAAAGTTTTATTTTTCTTTAATTTTTAGTTTAAATTTTTATGTAAATATTCAGTCCAAGAGGCCCAATTAAAAGCCCTTGGCCGAATTTCCATTTAAAATTAAAATAATTAGGAGTTTGTTTAGTTTTAGTTTCTAATTAGATTAGGAAAATATTTGAAAAGCCTATATAAAGGCTTGGCCAGCTATCGTGTTAGATACTTCTCAAATATATCAAAAATTTCAGATTTGTTTAAGTGCAGAATTCTCTTCGAGTTTTTTCTCCAAGAATTATCTCTTGGGTTTTCTTTAGAAGTTGTTTTAACAATCTTTTGATTGTGGGAGCCATCTTCAGCCTTCTTCTTGCCATTGATATTCTTTGGAGGGGGAGATTAGAGCCGTTTGAAGAGAGTTGTGAGATCTTTCGGGATTTCAAGGCTTCTTAGGACTTTTCTTTTATTTGTTTGCTGTCAATTTCTTTTCTTTATTTTTGCTTGTGCCGAATCTTTATCTAATTTATTTGCTGTTCTTATTGTGTTTCCAGCCTTTTTCTATCTTAAAGAATCGGACAAAAATCCCCAATTTCTAGGGTTCTTGCTGATTCATTCATACTCTTTTTGGGTGAAATTAGATTGCCGAAATTTGGAGAAAACTATCTTGGTGTTCAATTGGGCAGAATCGCAATCTCCTTTAGGGTTTCAAGAACCCTTATTAACACTTATTTCTATTCTCAATTTGATTCTTTGCTGACTTGGGGATTTTATTTCAGATCTGGAAATTCAAAGTTCTAATCTTTTAATTTTCTGTTTCGTTTCAGATCTGATTGTTTAGGGTTTTCGTAGGAGTTTCCCGTGACTTGGCAACTCGATTTTGGTCCGCGCGCAATCCCCGTATCATACCCCGTTCTCTTGCTTTTCAACGCACTGATACAGTTGATGCACCTGTAAGACAAGTTGAAGCAGCCTCTGTTACCAGCAACGTAAGTGAAAAGTGTGAAAAATGAAACAGAAATTGCCGAGCCAAAGAAATATGGTAATATGGAACATTTTTTATTACCCATAAGATGTTGTATAATGTGCAACTCTTCCTTTTCTGAGGTAAAAAGGAACATTACATGGGCAACTCTTGTATGTGAGACTTTAGCAAGACTAACAGATTTTTGTCCTTCCCCTAGAATAAGGGCTTTACATTTTAGGTGATAGTATAAACTGATCTCTAGTATGAACTTAATTTTCTAGCATCTTAAATGATGGTTTTAGATTTAGTTAACGACTGGGTTCATTGTGTTGTTCTGGAAATTGTTTCTCTAAAATTGATGCAGATTTCTTTTTGCAGCTTTTGTGGATGTTTCTCCCAAAGAAACTATGCACAAGAGTGCTTTTGAAGATGCAGCTGAGCTAAGTTCACCAAATTGGGTTCAGTCTTCCAAGGATGTAAGGTTTTAAAATTTTTTTTCTTATTAAGAAGTTGTGCTAGCATGGATATATCTTTAGGAGTCTGAAGTATCTATTTGGGAAATTAATTCTTTTCAATATTATATGAAGCTTTCTGACAATGGAGCTGTATCCAAGCAGGATGCCGGTGCTTTTCGGGGTTTCCAGGCAAGCGGTATGAAAAAAGCTAGTTGTGGAGTTTATGATTATTGGAATGGAAGCATAGGACATTTTGGGTTGTATTTGGCTGTAATATCTTTCTGAACAAAACAATAAAAACATACATGGAGAGTTTTGTGTCAAGTGCAACACTCCTAAACCTTGTAATCTTCTTTGTTAAATTTTTGTTGGGACAATGGGAGGTAAGTATTTGAACATAAAAAAATATATATTCTCTATCGTATTAGAGATCAATAATTCTTACCTAAGACAACAATTTTGGATATCATTGTTTGACTTGTTTGTATATTAAAAAAAAAGAAACATTAGTAGGCAGTGTAGGAATATAGGAGCAAGCGCTTAAAGTCACTGGATTGGTCATGTGTTGATATGCAACAGTTTTCTTAGTAATTAATGTTATCTTTTAAAATAGTCATCTCCTTAAAACTGCATTTTGTTGATGCGTTCATTGGCATAGCTAAATGGTGGTTAAATATTTGGTTTATTACCTCATTGGCACAGAGGCATTTCTGTTGCCTTCTTATCATGTATGTGATAGCCCTAAAGTGACCCTAGTCGGAAAGCAGTCTCGGGACCGCTAGACCGAGTCACCAAATTATTTGAATGTGATAATTATTGCCTAAAATATGTGAATAAAAATGTGTGAAAGTTTTAAGCTTCGATTTAGTTAATTGCATGTGAATTTAGTTGATAGGACTTATGTGAGAAAATTTAGAAATGTGCTAGGCAAATGCAAGTGGCCTAATAGTGCATGTAATCAAAGGGGTGGACTTGCATGTCAATTTCCCCCCATTTAAGTACTAGTGGCCGGCCATGACAAGGGATGATGGGCAAAACATGTCATGAAACATGTTGTGTTAATGGAAAAATAAAATAAGAAGCATGGGCAAAACATGTCATGAAACATATTGTGTTAATGGAAGAATAAAATAAGAAGCATGGGCAATAAACTAATAAGAAATTGAAGGAAGAAAACAAAGAGAAAAAAATGTGTTCATCATTCTCATGCATGACCAAAAAAAAAAGAAGAGAAAAGCTCTCATGTTGTTCTTGGCCGAATAGGAGAAAGAAAAAGAAGGAAAAAGAGCTTTGAGGAAATCGGCTATGGTGGTTTGATAGACTAAGGTATGTTTGATGATGTTCCATGAGATGCATGCATGTTTTAGTAGTTAGCTTGAGTTCTAAATAGCCCATGGTTCAAATCTTTACTATGTCATGGAGATGATAATCGGCCAAGGTGGATTGGTGTTGATATCATTTGCATGCTAAAAGTGAAGCTTTGTAATGGTGCATGTGATGGTGGATTGATGATTCTTGAATCTTCTTTTTAGCATTTTTGAGTGAGACATTAAGTTCTTTGTTTAACCATGACCAAAAATTGAAATGGTATGGTGTTGTGATGCAATCGGCCCCAACATAGACATGTATGTTCGGCCACATGAATAAGTACATAAGTTATGTGTATGTTCGGCCATAGGTAGCCTATTGATGGCTTTAGCTTGACTTAGAAAATTCGGCTAAGGGGAAATATTAGCTAGTATGTTGAATTCGATTCGTGATTTCGTACATATGTGACTCTAGTGTCTAATGTATATATGGGCTAAGTACCTTGAGCTTCTCTTTTGATGTTCGAATGAATTGTATTAAATTGCTTGATGTGATTAAAAATGCGTATGACCATTGTGTATTTGAGCTAAAAGGTGGCCATATGACCTATCAAACTCCTTGTCATATTCGGCCATAAGCTAGCAAAATGAGACTTTAATGAGTTAAATTTGTTTGAATTAAGCTCAAGAGCAAAGGGGAACTAAATCCGATAAAGGGAAGGAAAAAGTGGTCGAATAGCCGTTGAAACCGTTCGACAACATCCGAGGTAAGTTCTTGAGTAATAGAGCTTAAATTATGATTTGATTAGATCATGTTTTAAGCAAATCAAAATCATGCTCCTTGTGTGTGGCTATTGAGCCGAAATTGCAAGAGTGATAAGTGTCTTGTGTTTGAGTTTTGCTAATGAAAATGAAATACGAATGTGTCATGATTTATTGTTAAATGTGCATGGTTATTCGAATGATGTCCGGGCTAAGTCCCGAAGGCTTTGTGCTAAGTGACCATATCCGGACTAAGATCCGAAGGCATTTGTTCGAGTTACTAAATCCGGGTTAAATCCCGAAGGCATTTGTGCGAGTTACTATAACCGGGCTATGTCCCGAAGGCATTTGAACGAGTAGCTATATCCGGTTAAATTCCGAAGGTACGTGATTTGGGAATGAATGATCTTGCTGTAAAAATTTCAGTTAATACGCTTGAAACATCCCAACATTGAGGTATGTTTCGTATGTGCTTTGAATTAGTTGAGCCCTTACAAATAAGTATTCGCTCAGTTGATAAATGAGCTACCGGCCTTTGGCTAAGTTGATCTTTGTGTATGAATAAAAGGGTTGGTAATGTGAAGTAAGTATGATATTAAAAATTTTTGCGTATGAAATTATCCGTTTAGCTACATGAATGCTATACTTTGGTTGTGTCTAAATTCTTTGCTCAAAACTTACTAAGCATTTAATGCTTACTCCGTTTCTTTGATTCTCTGTTTTATAAATTTTGGTTCTTCAGCTATCGGACTCGGGATTTTGAAGTCGAAGTCGCCCACACTATCAAAGCCCCCTTTTGGTACAATTTTGGTTGAACTTCGAAATGGCATGTATAGGACTACCCTTTTTGTTGTGGGTCATGGACCCTTTGGATTTGTATAATTTTGGATAGCCATGCGAAAATGGCTTATATATGTTTGAGCATAATGTTATACTCATTTGGTATGGATATGCTTAACAAGGATTGGCCATGGTAATGGTTAATCACTATCATAATTTGTGCTATTTATGCTAAAAGGGCTAGCTGATTCATGGAAACTATGAAATAGGTAAAGTCTACCTTAAAGGCAGATGCTGACAGCAGCAGTGATGTAGATTTGGAAAATCACTAAAAATAGTAGGAATGGAATTAAATAGTGAATAAATTATGAAAACGAACCTTGATGAATCTATTTTCATAGGAAAGTAACGAAACGTTCATATGAACAGTATATTATGAGATGCTAAAGTTTTTGTGAGACAGGACCAAAATGGTTTCTAAATTCCCTGTTCCGGCTTTGGAAATTCATTATAAATTAACCAGAGATAATTAGAAGTCATTCCATATATGAATAGATTCCTTTTTGAGTCTAGTTTCTATAGAAACAAACGGCATCAGTATTGAAGCCCTGTAAAGGGAGATATCCAAGTCGTAATGCGCAAAGGTCAGTGTGGTCGATCCCTATAACATGGGAGACTTTGACTAATAAACTGTACTAATTTTCCCAACCAAAAATTATAGAAAAAAATTTGTAGATGCATATATGAGCCTAGTTTCAGGGAAAAATCACGAAGCTAATTTTCGAGTTGTGAAACTCAAGATATGATTTTTAAGGTGACAGTGACGCAGTTAGCCAGCTTGCCTGGAAAATTTAAAATGGATTGTGCAAAGAAGTGATTTAAGTCTGCAAACCCTCGTGTCCGACTCCGGCGACGGACTCGGGTACGGGGTGTTACAATTTTATTGGTATCAGAGCTACGGTTTAGTCGATTCTAGGACTACCGTAATGCGTTGGGTCTAGCTATACATGCCATTTTATGTGATTATTTGATAGTGTGGTGATTTCTGACATTTGCAAATGTGTTTATTTATAGTAATGGATCCCGATCCCGACCGAGAGGTAGCTGATGATCTTGAGAGTGTAGCGCCTGCTCCCGCACAAGGGACAGTGCCGGTGGACTCTCAACCTAATGCTAGTAACCCGAATGATGAAGCTAGACAAGCTTTCTATAGCGTGATGAATGATTGGTTCAACCAATACATTCGAACTAATACGGCTGTTCCACAACCTCCATTCCCGACAAATACCACCCCGCACCTACCATACCTCCAGTAACTGACCAAATAAGGTCAAATAAGCCCCCAGTTGACAGAATCCGAAAACACGGGGCTACTGAATTTAAAGCCACGGACAGCGATGATGCCGAGCAAGCGGAATTTTGGTTGGACAACACTATCCGGGTACTAGATGAACTATCTTGCACACCCGATGAGTGCCTAAAGTGTACTATCTCCTTGCTACGTGATTCTTCCTACTATTGGTGG
Source organism: Gossypium hirsutum (assembly GCF_007990345.1). Lineage (NCBI taxonomy): Eukaryota > Viridiplantae > Streptophyta > Magnoliopsida > Malvales > Malvaceae > Gossypium > Gossypium hirsutum. Next base: position 45,711,091 of record NC_053443.1, read on the forward strand.
AATACGTTGACTTCTGTTGTGCCTAGAGAACAAGTAACTTGGGAGTTTTTCCAAACCGAGTTTCGAAAGAAGTATATCAGTCAGAGTTCATTGACCAAAAATGGAAGGAATTTCTTGAACTCAAACAAGGTTCCATGTCGGTTACCGACTATGAATAAAAATTTGTGAGGCTTAGCCGGTACGCACGAGAATGCATTTCCTCAGAAGCCGTGATGTGTAAACGTTTAGAGGATGGGCGGAATGACGATATAAAGCTGTATGTAGGCATTTTGGAAATCCGAGAATTTGTGGCACTTGTCGAGCGAGCTTGCAAGGCCGAGGAGCTCAGTATGGAGAAAAGAAAAGCTAAGGTGGGAGCAAAGGAGTTTCGTAAGAGGTCTTCGGGGAATCCCTTCCCACAGTCATCGAAGAAATTTAGAGATGGCTTAGGCTGATCTAGAGACACTTTAGGCTTTTCTAGACGAGATCGCGATCGACCCCCTGTGGATGCACGAGTCACTTCGGTCGCTAGTGTTGGAAATGATCGTCGGGACAGAGCAGAGTGCCAGTATTGTGGTAAATGGCATTCGGGGAGTTGTAGATTCCATGATCGCTCCTGTTACAAGTGCGGATCAGCTGACCACTTCATTAAGGATTGCCCGAGGTTGTCTGAACAGAATATAAATCAAAGCGAGAAACCGGGTGCTACCACTGTTCGAGGTAGACCATCTAGAAATACGGGCAATGCTAGGGGTGGTCAGAGAGGATCTAGAGATGCTACGACCAGATCCGAGGCTCGCGCTCCTGCTAGGGCTTATGCTATACGCGCACGCGAGGATGCTTCCTCGCCAGATGTTATTACCGGTACTTTTACTCTCTTTGATACTAATGTGATTGCTTTGATTGACCCTGGTTCTACTCATTCTTATATATGGGAAACCTTAGCATCCAGTAAGACTTTACCTATTGAGTCTACTGAGTTCGTAATTCGGGTGTCAAATCCCTTGGGTCGTTACGTGCTTGTCGACAAAGTGTGTAAGAAATGCCCCCTAGTAATTCGAGATTCCTGTTTTCTGGCGGACTTGATGCTTTTGCCGTTTGATGAATTTGATGTTATTCTTGGTTTGGATTGGTTGACCGCGCATGATGCGGTTGTGAATTGCAAAAGCAAGACTATTGATTTGAGGTGCGCAAATAACGAGATAATCCGAGTTGAGTCTACGGACTTAAGGGGGTTGCCAGCTGTAATATCAGCAATGTTGGCCCAGAAATATGTAAGAAAAGGGTGCGAAGCATACCTTGCGTATGTACTTGATGACAAAGAATTAGAAAAGAAACCCGAATCTGTGACGGTGGTTTGTGAATACCCGGATGTTTTTCCTGAAGAATTACCGGGTTTACCACCTGTTCGGGAGGTAGAGTTTGGTATTGAGCTTGTACCTGGAACTACGCCAATTTCGATAGCTCCGTATCGTATGGCACCAACCGAGTTAAAAGAATTGAAAGCTCAGTTGCAAGAGTTGACGGATAGAGGTTTCGCTCGACCAAGTTTCTCACCTTGGGGTGCACCAGTATTGTTCGTGAAAAAGAAGGACGGAACCATGAGGTTGTGCATTGACTATCGTCAACTGAATAAAGTGACGATAAAGAATAAATATCCGTTACAGCGTATTGATGATTTGTTTGATCAACTAAAGGGAGCCTCAGTGTTTTCAAAGATAGATTTGAGATCGGGTTATTATCAGTTGCGGATTCGAGATTCGGACGTACCCAAAACTGCTTTCAGAACGAGGTACGGTCACTACGAGTTCTTAGTGATGCCGTTCGGGCTCACTAATGTCCCTGCGGTATTTATGGATTTGATGAATCGGATCTTCAGACAGCATTTGGACCGGTTCGTAGTTGTGTTCATTGATGACATCTTGGTCTATTCAAGAGATGAGACCGAACATGCTGAGCACCTGAGATTAGTGTTGCAAATTTTGCGGGATAAGCAGTTATATGCTAAGTTCAGTAAGTGTGAGTTCTGGTTAAGAGAGGTTAGCTTCTTGGGTCATGTGGTATCGCATCGGGTATTCGAGTTGACCCGAGCAAAGTTTCAGCCATACTTAACTGGAAGCCTCCAAGAAATATTACCGAAGTTCGGAGCTTCCTGGGGCTCGCCGGTTATTACCGACGATTTGTAAAAGGTTTCTCGATGATAGCCACACCAATGACGAAGCTACTTCAAAAGGATGTTAAGTTCGAATGGACGGAGAAATGTCAGAAAAGTTTCGATCAACTGAAAACTTATTTGACTGAAGCTCCAATTTTAGTGCAACCCGAATCAGGCAAAGAGTTTGTCATTTATAGTGACGCATCCCTACTTGGGTTGGGTTGCGTATTTATGCAAAAAGGTCGAGTTATGGCCTATGCGTCGAGACAATTGAAGCCACACGAGAGAAATTATCCGACCCATGATCTCGAACTAGCTGCCGTCGTATTTGCTTTGAAAATATGGCAACATTATTTGTTTGGTGAGAAGTGCCATGTATTTTCGGATCACAAAAGTCTCAAATATTTGATGACCCAGCGAGACTTGAATCTGCGACAAAGGCGTTGGCTTGAGTTGTTGAAAGATTATGAGCTTGTCATTAATTATCACCCGGGAAAGGCTAATGTGGTTGCGGACGCCTTAAGCCAGAAATCACTGTTTGCTTTGTGAGCGATGAATGTACACTTGTTTGTTCTACCCGACAATGTGTTAGTAGCTGAATTAAAAGCCAAACCATTATTGATTCATCAAATTCGTGAAGCTCAGAAAGTCGATGATGAATTGGTTGCAAAACGGGCTGAGTGTGTTCCGAACAAGGAATCGGAGTTTCAAATTGATGATGATGATGATTGTTTGAGGTTCAGAAGTCGTTTGTGTGTTCCAAGGAATTCGGAACTCATTTCGATGATTCTGAATGAAGCCCATTGTAGCCGAATGTCAATTCACCCGGGGAGTACGAAAATGTACAACGATTTGAAACGTCGGTTTTGGTGGCATGGTTTGAAACGAGACATCTCTGACTTTGTTTCGAGATGTTTAATATGTCAACAAGTGAAAGCAGAACATCAAGTGCCTTCAGGATTACTTCAGCCGATCATGGTACCTGAATGGAAATGGATCGAGTCACGATGGATTTCGTATCTGGGTTGCCAGTATCGGCAAGTAAGAAAGATGCGATTTGGGTTGTTGTGGATAGACTGACTAAGTCAGCTCACTTTATCCCCGTACGTACGGATTTTTCATTGGATAAACTAGCTTAATTGTATGTTTCTCAGATTGTGAGATTATACGGGGTACCGATTTCTGTTGTGTCGGATAGAGATCCGAGATTCACCTCGCGATTTTGGAAGAAATTGCAAGAAGCTTTGGGTACCAAGCTGCACTTTAGCACCGCTTTTCACCCTCAAACCGATGGTCAATCCGAGCAGATAATTCAGATACTTGAGGATATGTTGAGATGTTGCATCCTCGAGTTCAGCGGTTCATGGAAACGGTATTTACCTTTGATTGAATTCGCTTACAACAATAGTTTTCAATCAAGTATTAAGATGTCACCTTACGAGGCTTTGTACGGGCGTAAATGCCGCACTCCATTGTTTTGGACCGAGCTCGGTGAAAGCAAAATTTTCGGAGTTGATTTGATGAAAGATGCTGAACAGAAAGTAAAGGTAATCCGTGAAAGTCTGAAGGCAGCCACAGATCGTCAGAAATCGTATGCGGATTTGAAACGAAAAGACATTGAATATCAGGTGGGAGATAAAGTGTTTCTTAAAGTTTCACCTTGGAAAAAGATACTCAGATTTGGCCGTAAGGGCAAGTTGAGCCCGAGATTCATTGGGCCGTACGAAATCTCCGAACGAGTTGGTCCGGTTGCGTATAGATTGATTTTGCCCCCTGAACTTGAAAAGATTCACGATGTCTTTCATGTTTCGATGCTTCGACGTTATAGATCCGATCCGTCACATGTGATTAATCCCTCAGAAGTTGAAATTCAATCTGACTTGAGTTATGAAGAAGAACCGATTCGTATCCTAGCTCGTGAAGTGAAAGAGTTGCGAAACAAAAGGGTTCCGTTAGTTAAGGTGTTATGGCTCAAACACGGGATCGAGGAAGCTACTTCGAAAACCGAGAGCTCGATGAAAGAACGATACCCAAACCTATTTACCGGTAAGATTTTCGGGGACGAAAATTTCTTAAGTGGGGGAGAGTTGTGACAGCCCTAAAGTGACCCTAGTCGGAAAGCGGTCTCGGGACCGCTAGACCGAGTCACCAAATTATTTGAATGTGATAATTATTGCCTAAAATATGTGAATAAAAATGTGTGAAAGTTTTAAGCTTCGATTTAGTTAATTGCATGTGAATTTAGTTGATAGGACTTATGTGAGAAAATTTAGAAATGTGCTAGGCAAATGCAAGTGGCCTAATAGTGCATGTAATCAAAGGGGTGGACTTGCATGTCAATTTCCCCCCATTTAAGTACTAGTGGCCGGCCATGACAAGGGATGATGGGCAAAACATGTCATGAAACATGTTGTGTTAATGGAAAAATAAAATAAGAAGCATGGGCAAAACATGTCATGAAACATGTTGTGTTAATGGAAGAATAAAATAAGAAGCATGGGCAATAAACTAATAAGAAATTGAAGGAAGAAAACAAAGAGAAAAATGTGTTCATCATTCTCATGCATGACCAAAAAAAAAAGAAGAGAAAAGCTCTCATGTTGTTCTTGGCCGAATAGGAGAAAGAAAAGAAGGAAAAAGAGCTTTGAGGAAATCGGCTATGGTGGTTTGATAGACTAAGGTATGTTTGATGATGTTCCATGAGATGCATGCATGTTTTAGTAGTTAGCTTGAGTTCTAAATAGCCCATGGTTCAAATCTTTACTATGTCATGGAGATGATATTCGGCCAAGGTGGATTGGTGTTGATATCATTTGCATGCTAAAAGTGAAGCTTTGTAATGGTGCATGTGATGGTGGATTGATGATTCTTGAATCTTCTTTTCAGCATTTTTGAGTGAGACATTAAGTTCTTTGTTTAACCATGACCAAAAATTGAAATGGTATGGTGTTGTGATGCAATCGGCCCCAACATAGACATGTATGTTCGGTCACATGAATAAGTACATAAGTTATGTGTATGTTCGGCCATAGGTAGCCTATTGATGGCTTTAGCTTGACTTAGAAAATTCGGCTAAGGGGAAATATTAGCTAGTATGTTGAATTCGATTCGTGATTTCGTACATATGTGACTCTAGTGTCTAATGTATATATGGGCTAAGTACCTTGAGCTTCTCTTTTGATGTTCGAATGAATTGTATTAAATTGCTTGATGTGATTAAAAATGCGTATGATCATTGTGTATTTGAGCTAAAAGGTGGCCATATGACCTATCAAACTCCTTGTCATATTCGGCCATAAGCTAGCAAAATGAGACTTTAATGAGTTAAATTTGTTTGAATTAAGCTCAAGAGCAAAGGGGAACTAAATCCGATAAAGGGAAGGAAAAAGTGGTCGAATAGCCGTCGAAACCGTTCGACAACATCCGAGGTAAGTTCTTGAGTAATAGAGCTTAAATTATGATTTGATTAGATCATGTTTTAAGCAAATCAAAATCATGCTCCTTGTGTGTGGCTATTGAGCCGAAATTGCAAGAGTGATAAGTGTCTTGTGTTTGAGTTTTGCTAATGAAAATGAAATACGAATGTGTCATGATTTATTGTTAAATGTGCATGGTTATTCGAATGATGTCCGGGCTAAGTCCCGAAGGCTTTGTGCTAAGTGACCATATCCGGACTAAGATCCGAAGGCATTTGTGCGAGTTACTAAATCCGGGTTAAGTCCCGAAGGCATTTGTGCGAGTTACTATAATCGGGCTATGTCCCGAAGGCATTTGAACGAGTAGCTATATCCGGTTAAATTCCGAAGGTACGTGATTTGGGAATGAATGATCTTGCTGTAAAAATTTCAGTTAATACGCTTGAAACATCCCAACATTGAGGTATGTTTCGTATGTGCTTTGAATTAGTTGAGCCCTTACAAATAAGTATTCGCTCAGTTGATAAATGAGCTACCGGCCTTTGGCTAAGTTGATCTTTGTGTATGAATAAAAGGGTTGGTAATGTGAAGTAAGTATGATATTGAAAATTTGTGCATATGAAATTATCCGTTTAGCTACATGAATGCTATACTTTGGTTGTGTCTAAATTCTTTGCTCAAAACTTACTAAGCATTTAATGCTTACTCCGTTTCTTTGATTCTCTGTTTTATAGATTTTGGTTCTTCAGCTATCGGACTCGGGATTTTGAAGTCGAAGTCGCCCACACTATCAAAGCCCCCTTTTGGTACAATTTTGGTTGAACTTCGAAATGGCATGTATAGGACTACCCTTTTTGTTGTGGGTCATGGACCCTTTGGATTTGTATAATTTTGGATAGCCATGCGAAAATGGCTTATATATGTTTGAGCATAATGTTATACTCATTTGGTATGGATATGCTTAACAAGGATTGGCCATGGGAATGGTTAATCACTATCATAATTTGTGCTATTTATGCTAAAAGGGCTAGTTGAATCATGAAAACTATGAAATAGGTAAAGTCTACCTTAAAGGCAGATGCTGACAGCAGCAGTGATGTAGATTTGGAAAATCACTAAAAATAGTAGGAATGGAATTAAATAGTGAATAAATTATGCAAACTAACCTTGATGAATCTATTTTCATAGGAAAGTAACGAAACATTCATATGAACAGTATATTATGAGATGCTAAAGTTTTCGTGAGACAGGGCCAGAACAGTTTCTGGATTCCCTGTTCCGAATTTGGAAATTCATTATAAATTAACCAGAGATAATTAGAAGTCATGCAATATATGAATAGATTCCTTTTTGAGTCTAGTTTCTATAGAAACAAACGACATCAGTATTGAAGCCCTGTACAGGGAGATATCCAAGTCGAAATGCGAAAAGGTCAGTGTAGTCGATCCCTGTAACATGGGAGACTTTGACTAATAAACTGTACTAATTGGCCCGACCAAAATTCTAGAAAAATTTGTAGATGCATATATGAGTCTAGTTTCAGGGAAAAATCACGAAGCTGATTTTCGAGTTGTGAAACTCAAGATATGATTTTTAAGGTGACAGTGACGCAGTTAGCCAGCTTGCCTGGAAAATTTAAAATGGATTGTGCAAAGAAGTGATTTAAGTCTGCAAACCCCTCGTGTCCGACTCCGGTGACGGACTCGGGTACGGGGTGTTACATGTACCATTTTCTTGCTATACTGTTCAAGATTATATATATGGGGCCTCTTTGTCTCTAGTTTAGTTGTATTCATTATTGACTTAATTATGCACCTGCATATTTTTTACATGCTTTCTAGTTTCTTTCATGCTCTATGAGTAATACTTAAGCAAACATTATATTTCATTTGCAGGAGGAGCAGATCCTACCTTATCTGTGGATGCTTTAGAGAAAATACTGGAAGATCCAACAGTGCAGAAGATGGTTTATCCGTAATATAGCTTCTTTTCCTTGAATATTCTTTTCCTGAAGTTTTTTTAAATTGATTTCATCTTAGTGTGCCCTGAGGGGTGGTGGAAATTTGTGCTCCTGCCTGAAATGTGCATTATATAATACTTATTCTTTGGAATAGTTACCTAACACAAGGCCTGTCAAATTATTTCTTACATCTTTCCTTGTACAATATGTTTTAGGCATCTCAATGTTTTTGATGAATAAACATGATATTGCTTCTTTTATCAGCATACTAGTTAACTAGTCCTGCTCTTTTGTCCCTACACCCTTTACGCCCCTTAATGATTTTAATGCCTATTTACCCTAGTGTACTGAACTGTGGATGTTGCTGGTTAAAACTGAGTTATCTTCTTTGTTGCCTCTTCTTTTCTTTTCTTTTTCCAGCAACATTCTAACATTCAGAGCTTAAGCAAAAACCTTTTTTCATCAATGCGACCATTGTCATTTCTCCTAAATCTTGTGGACCTTGCCCAAGATGTTAGTGATTGAAAGCTGGCATTAGATCTACCGTTAGTCATTTCTCCTCATCTTTTTTGTGAACCTTGCTTATGAAGTCGGTGATTGAGAGCTAACACCAGCTATCTCCTATTAGTGCTTTTGGAAAATGAGATCCTTGCAAGTTACATTGAAGGCAAAGATAGTAGACTTCCATATATTACATGAACGTTCACCAGGATAAGCCATGGTAATAAGTTAAGTTGGCTAAAAAATCCCTCAAAAAACTTTGAAGGTGTAAATTATATTATAAAGCCTTTTCCAGATTTTCACATCTGGAAGTCATTTGTCAATTTGAAATTAGAGGTCAGTTGTGGTAGAAGCTGTCTGGTTATGGTTAGGTTGTTAGAACTTAAAAGAGAGAAAAGGGAGGGGAGTGCTTGGATGGGATCTTTCTTTAGTAGATATTTGTCAATAAACTGAATTAACCTTTCATTGCAATCTTTGTTTTATCTAGTGAAAGGAAATTTAATCCTTTATTTATCCGTACAGGTATTTACCTGAGGAAATGAGGAACCCTGAGACTTTTAAATGTAAGTCCACACTTTTGATAACACTGCTCTCCTCTGTTTTTCTGTTCTTTCTTTTTGGCTGAGGTCGATGGTTAGCAAGGAGTAGGGAAGGTAGGTTTTTATGGTCTCTGTAAAATATATCATATGTTAAAATCATTGGTGACATATCTTTTTTCTGGTTAAGGAGTTAATGCCTTTACTTGTTCTATGAAGTTTCAGTTTTAATTAATTTCATTTTTAAGTTTCTGTATCCTGAAAAAACTTGTTTCGTTTCCCAGGCAAATTTAGTAGAACTATTTGTTTGCAAATTTCTTTGGTCTTTTGATGAATAAACTCTGCTGCAATTTTATGGATATCATTTTGTATATTCCAATTTTCTTACTGTTGTGCATATTTTTCTATTAGGGATGCTACAAAATCCTCAGTACCGTCAACAACTGCAAGACATGCTGTTAGCTTCCTACTGACCTTCTGCATTTGATTACTTTTAGGGGTTTTCCTTTCTCTTGATTTACACTTGTCACAAGCACTGTCCCCAAAGAGAATTTATTGTTGCTTGCTTCTTGTCTAGTTCTATTACAGTTGTCTTGCTCACTATTGTATCTGGACTTTTTAATGTATGATTCCTGGTCTTCTTTTCTTCTTACAGATTGTTTGAATGGAGAGTTGGAATATGATGAAATTAGAAATGAATACTCTAATATATTGAGGAAAAACTCACTCGGAACTATTATTTCTCAGAAATATTTATAGATATATACATGAAGCACTGAATCATGTAAGGAAAGAACATCTCTAATTAGAATCTCTAAAAATCAGCTATAATCCCTAAGCACCCCCTAAGGTTGGTGGTGCATAGATGTCTCGCATGCCCACATTGCAAAGAAGATTATGATAAGTCTTACAGTTGAGCTCTTTAGTAAAAACATCAGCCAACTGTCTTTTGGATGCTAGATAACATAGCTTAAGACACTACTGGCTACTTTTTCCTTGATAAAATGACTATCTATTTCGATGTGCTTGGTCCTATCATGTTGCATTGGATTTTGAGCTATGTTGATGGCTGCTTTGTTATCACAGTATAAGGTTGATCCATTTTCATTCAACAACTTTAGCTATTCCAATACCTTTTGCAGCCATAAAAGCTCACAAACACTTTGATTCATGGCCCTATATTCAGCCTCTCCACTTGATCGAGTAATAACACTTTGTTTCTTACTCCTCCAAGTGACTAAGGGCACGTTTGGTTCACTGTATTGGATTAGAGGTGTAATGGAATAGAGGTGTAATAGCAAATCAACTGTTTGGTTGAATGTAATGGAATAGAGGCATAATAGTAATCTTGTGTTTGGTTGAATGGAATAGAGGTGTAATAGCATAATGGAAAAAACTAAAATGACTAGAATACCCTTAGCATAAATTTATTTTGGTAAATGATTATTGTTATTGTTATTTAAATTTTAAAAAGATTATTATTATCAATAATAAATAATTTAATCATATTTAAACATAATTATTATTAAATATATTAAATATATTATAATTAAAATATATAATTTAATAAAATTCTTAATAATCAATATTCTTATATGAATTTATATACTCATTTCCTTTTATATATTAATATACCACATTAACCGGTTTATATTTATATCAATGGCACAAAAAATTTGGGAGAAGATTTTTGAGGACTGCTTTTGTTTGCAAATAACATCATTCATTCTGTAGGGAAAAAATTATGCTTGAGCCTGCTTATTAATTACTTTTTTTATTTTGTACTGAAGTAGTTGCCACTGGTTCAAAAGTCGATATATATGTAATATTATTAAAATAATATTTTTATTTTAATTATTTAAAAATATTTTTAATTAATGCAGTGTATATGAATATACACATTTAATTAGTTTTATTTTTAATAAAATTTTTCTAATTTATTCATTCAATTTTAATCACCTTACAATTTATTCATTGTATTATATCTACTGATCCAATTTTAATATATTGAATATTTGTTTTTAATCAAGTTCTTTACTTGATTATATCTAATGTTCCAATTTTAAAAAATTCGATTAAAATTTTCGAACTACATCAACTTAAGAAATTCGATCCCAAATTCAAATTAAATATACCAATAAAAATCAACTTACTACATCACCACTTGCAAAATATAACTCTCCAAACATTACTATGGAGTAAACAAAAAAATAGAACATATATATGTCTTACAATTTTTCTTTAGTTTAGAAGGTTTGATAAGTTACCAAACCTCTTGAATTGCAACTACAGCTTCAGCTTGCCAACGATTTATGTCTGGAGCAAATCGGTAGCTAACAGTCCAATACCTACAAAATTCCACATAGAACATCAATTTACTGGAACAACAGTGGTCAAAATAATAATATATGACTTATGTAACTATTACACAAGTAATGGTACTATGACTTGAGAACAATTCAGGGACAACATGAAACTGAAAAAAGATCATCAATACAAACTACTACAGCAGCAATAAAATTATTATTGCAATTCCACCCAAAGTATATGGACGACATCCCATTGCCTCAGCACTAACATAGCACATTATTTTTCTTAATTGAACAATTGGGCAATAAACTGATTTAAACAACAAAGTTGAGTTAGTAAAGGAAGATATGGCAGCTATTAAAAAAACATATCTTACATCTAAATCATACTTTTTAAAACAATCTTCACATAGTGCCCTATCATATGTCCTCTTTGTTTTATTTATTTTCCACATTAGCATGTTGCATCAAAGCTGGACATTGACAACAAATATGCCCCTCACTATAATCACTAAGGAGGAAATATTTATATTGGTAGACAGTGTCATACTGGTTGGAAAACTACTGGTTTTTTGTTGAGTTAGGAGCTCTGTCAATGGAAGAAACAAATGTATAATGATTTGGTACCGGAAGAGACAACCGAAGCAATGAGCCCAATAAAGTTAAACACAATTTCAAATAACTTCAGAGGGTTCTAGCAAGCAGTGAAAGATTTTATAGGTTCTGGAAAACAAATGCAAACCGAAACTCAATCATTCGGTTAGTTGATTGTGTGGTTCTGTTTTGGTTTTAGAGGTGTTCAAACCATCGTGAGGCAATCTTAATGTAGAAGACATGAAATATTATAGTTTGTGCGGAAATGTGCATAAAATATTGTGTATTGTTGTTGTATTTGATTGTGGAGCATATGCACAGTAATCCCAGAATTTGTAATTGATAACTCAAGGAATAGATATGATTCTGCATTTACCTGTTACAAAATGGTTAAGTTGATGTTTATCGATGCTTAATTCAGGCTAGCAAGCAGGTTGAGGACGCTCCCAAGAAGATAATCAGAGTTCAAAAGCGATGTTGGAGATCCATACCACATTTGTCGAAGCCAGGAGAAACAACTTCGAACTTGATGAAACCAAACAGAAAATCCCCACAGCCTGAAATAGTGGATGGTAACAACATGCTATTGTATTCTCCCTAACTCATTCCTTAAATATAAATAGGTTTGTGCAAGCAAGGTAAACCGAATAGCTTGTATAGGCAACTCTAGTTTGCAAATCCAATGAAAATAGTTGATGATAAGTGAGATATCAAACGAAAAGCTTTTGATATGATAACAAAAAGAAGTAATTCAGATTGAGCTAATGACCACATGATAGTCTTAAGATGTGGAAGATAGATGGTAGGAAATCATTTTCACTCGCTCTCTTCTGAATCATCACCACTACTGTCTTGTGAATCAATTTTCAAAGCCTTCACAGCATTGCTTGCTTTAAAATGTTCAACAGCCTTGTCAAAAGTGCACCTCACATGCCTACACATCAACATCAGATTTTGACATTCATCTTTCAATACCTCTCTTGCTGGATCACCTGTAAATTTTCACATAGAACAACTAAAGGAACTTGAACCCAACCAAAGTACTTGAAAAAGAGTGTTATATTGAGTTTACCAGTGGTTTGAACTCTAATATTAACTCGAGCCTCTGAAGGATGAGGAATACTATAGCCACAGAATGTAACCCTTGGGCTGCACAACATAAAAAGGATAGCTTCCACTTTCAATACAATCACTTAAAACAAAGAAAACCCAGCATGAATCAAAGCCAAAAACAGAGGTGAATGAACTGACTCTTGATTCAAAGTGAATCTAACAGCGTTAGCTATGGTATAATCCTCATCAGTTAAAGAAAAAGTGGCAGCACTATTATCAGTGAAAGACCCGTGTTCCATTGTTTCCTTTAATCCAATTTCTAAATCTCCAAACCAAGAAACAAAACTATTAAAAGGATGAAATTGAATCCAATAATCATTGGGAAAACATATTTTTAAATAAAAAATAAGGTTGTATCTTCCTTACCGGTTCCAATGGGCAGGACACAGTTTCACCGATGGAGAGGAACGGAAAACGTGAGAAAGAGGCTCCTTTCTGATCGGTGTTCGAAGTCCAGTTGTGACGCCAAAGAGAGGTAAGACAGAAAGGTAGAAGCGTGAATCGGTGGAGATAGAAAGGTAAGACAGAAAGGTGATGAGAGTGGAGAAGAAAGGTAGAAGGAAGAAACAGAAGACAGTGGATTTTGGGCAAGACAAAAGCGTGAATCAGGAGGGCAAAACAGGGACCAAAACTCAATCCGGACCTAAACTGAGCACAAGGAAGGGATTGGAAATCGGTGGAATTTGGGGATTAGATCAGTAATTTAATAGACCCGTATTAGGCTAATACACCCAACCAAACAATGTATTGAATGGGGCCCACAATTAGGGGTGTAATGGCTATGCCAATACACCCAACCAAACATGGTGTTAGGATATACGGAACTGATACAGAGGTGCATTATTATGCACTATTAAACAGAAAGCACTAAAGTATTATACAGAGAACATAAATGTGCTAATAATTAGAGAGCACTTAATATCCTAAAAGTTCTAATCTCGTCTACTTGGGTAAGTTATTTCATGCATGCATATCACTTTTACACTTTTCTCATAATGCTTTTACATGCTTTACAATTTAATTCTTGTACCACTAATCTATATATTTATATCTTCTCCACCTTTAATACATGTATTATATTTCAAAATTCATTATTCATCCATAATTTTCTAGTAATCCATATCATGTACTTCATATATCACGTTTACATGTTTTGCAATTTAGTCATCAGCACAATATTTCTTGTAGCAAAACAATACACTTTCTAAATATGCATGCAAAATAGAATAATAACCGGTCATAAACCGACCAGACCAACAGGGCTTTCGTCTAACATTATAATTAGCTAACATTCTCACAACATAAGAACTCTATCAGAACTGAACAATTACACATACATATCTCTGAGAATAAAAGAATATATATAATATCAAGAAAAGATCATCATGTTCATTTCGACTGTAACCTTCACACACAGACATCTTTACCACTTAATTATCATTTCTCTGACTAATTCTGTTATCACACTTTATTCCATTCACTAAAAAAAACTTTCAATTAACACATACATTCTTTTAAGTATCATACCTCAATATTTTGTCTCATAAAATTTAACTTCTTCTTTATTTACTCTCTCACTTGTTTACTTACTTGCTTGCTTAAACAACTCATGATTATAACTTACTCCTTCCTTATTCAAATTCTTTTCTTAACTGATAACTAAAATATTCTTAACCCTTATACTCACCTAAATCTATTTATCATACCTTTACCTGAACTTTCATGTAACATAATTTCTTTACTAGCCGTTGAATTACTTGAAATACTAAAGATACTCAAGTCTCTTATCTGAATATAACATGCCAAAGCTTTGTCCCAGATATAGTCTTACATGGGATGTTTCCTATACTGCCAATGCCATATCCCAAGTATGGTCTTACATGAGAGTTCTCATATCGGTGCCCATGCCATGTCCCAGACATGGTCTTATGGGGGACCTCTCATCTCGGTGCCAACGCCATGTCCCAAACATGGTCTTACATGAGACCTCTCATCTCGGTGTCAACACCATGTCCCAGACATGGTCTTACATGGGACCTCTCATCTCAGTGCCAACGACATGTCCCAAACATGGTCTTACATGGTAGTTCTCATATCAGTGCCCATGCCATGTCCCAGACATGGTCTTATGGGGGACCTCTCATCTCGGTGCCAACGCCATGTCCCAGACATGGTCTTACATGGGACCTCTCATCTCGGTGTCAACGTCATGTCCCAGACATGGTCTTACATGGGACCTCTCATCTCAGTGCCAACGTCATGTCCCAAACATGGTCTTACATGGTAGTTCTCATATCGGTGCCCATGCCATGTCCCAGACATGGTCTTATGGGGGACCTCTCATCTCGGTGCCAACGCCATGTCCCAGACATGGTCTTACATGGGACCTCTCATCTTAGTGCCAACGCCATGTCCCAAACATGGTCTTACATGGGACCTCTCATCGGACCTCTCATCTTGGTGCCAACGCCATGTTCCAGACATGGTCTTACATGAGACCTCTCATCTTGGTGCCAACGCCATGTCCCAGACATGGTCTTACATGAGACCTCTCATAATTTCAATAATGCCAATGTCATGTCCCAGACATGGTCTTACACTGGCTCACATATCGATGTCGATGTCATGTCCCAGACATGGTCTTATACGAGATCGCACGCTGATGCTATATCCCAGATATGGTCTTATACGAAAATCACATATCAGATGTTGCCACAGTCCAACCATGGTCATTTCTGTCAATTCATTACATATCACTGAACAAAAGTACTCATTCCTATGTTTTACTCAATTTGATCTTTCAATTCAATTTTCATACTATTATAATATTCATGGTTCAATAGCAAAGACATAAAACAAACATCATTTTATTTCTAATTTAACAATTAAACATAAGATTCTATCATATAAACATACTGATTACACTTATTCAAGCAAGTGTACATAAACATACATTCCATCTATTTGTGTATATTTACTTACCTTATTTACTTAATCAAATATGTTGAGCACATAACATCATATGCGCGCCAAGCAAAAGCAGATGAGCATATCACCATATAAACTTTCATTTTATTCTACGTTTCTACATTTCTCAACTCATGGTTGTGTTACTTCATACGTTAACACATACTCATCATGAATTTTCTATTCATATCTTTCTAAATTCCGTTTCATCATAAACACATTTCAATTACCTCAACATCAATTTTTTTAGCATTATTGGAAACAACTCGGATAGAAGTCATCTTTGTCTTACAAAACAATTTCATTGGAGTTGAAAGATATTAAATTATCACGAGTAATAATATGGCATGTATAACTAAACTTACATACGTTATGTTAGTCCGAGAACCGACTAAACCATAGCTTTGATACCACTAAAGTAACACCCCAAACCTGATCTAAACGTTATGACCGAATCTGGCGATGTCACATTTTAACACCCCTTACCCGTATTCGACGCTCAAATAAGGTACGAGGCATTACTAGAAGACATACATTTGCATATGTATTAAACCGAGTTACAACATTTCATCCGAATTAAAACTTTTAAATTATTAACGTGCTTTTATAATTCTTTACAACATATCCTCGAAATATTATATTCATAACAAATAGGGCCTACGAGACCCGATATTTACTCATGTAATTCAAAGCTTCATTTCCATTTCATTCAATTTACAATTTCTCATGTTCACAATTCAAATCAATTTCTCAATCCAATATTTATATTTAAATCATCAAGAATATAATTCAAGTTACACGAACTTACTAGGCTAAATTGCAGAAATACCAACCTCAAATTTTCACCCAATCTTGATATAAATTAATATTTCATTCAATTTATTAATTTAAATAATAAAACAATTCATTTCATACAATTTGGTCACTTTTTGACATTTTTACCAATTTACCCTTAACATACTACTTTTATTCAATTTAGTCTTTGAACCTAAAACATTCAAATTGGTCATTTTTAATGAGAACTCATGCTATTTGAATAATCATTTCTTTCCCTCCTCCTCCTCTGCATTCCACATCCTTAATGTATAATATGCTTATATGTAACATTATTTATAATTCCACCATTTATTTATATATTAATTCAAAGCTGTCCACTTGAGTCATAGTCACTAAATTATTTATATCTTTAGCTACGGAACTCCAAATTAAGCTCCGCTAAATTCCTATGAAACTAGACTCACATATATTCTTACCATAAGATTTTTATAATTTTTGGTTTCGCCAATAAGTACAGTTTATTCTATAAAGTTTCCCATGTTTCACTGTTTGACAGTTCCGACCCCTCTTCACTAAAAATTAATTATCTCTTTGTACAAAATTTGGATGATGTTTCCGTTTATTTCTATTGAAAATAGACTCATTCAAGATTTTTAACATATAAATTTAAGCCTCTAATTTTTTTTGTTAAATTTTTTATGATTCTCCAAAGTCAAAACAGGGGAACCCGAATTCATTCTGACCTTGTCTCACAAAATTTATTATATCTCATGATTTACAATTCCATTGCTTACACCATTTCTTCTATGAGAAACTAGATTTAATAAGATTTAATCCCATATTTTTCTCATCCTCTAATTCGATTTCCACAATTTATGGTGAGGTTTAAAATTTAACCTATTGCTGCTATCCAAAATTGTTTTAATGCAAGATATTGATTACTAAGTTTATAACTCCCTAATTCCCTTTCTCTATAATATTTCCCACAATTTTCACTTATTTCCCTTCACTAATATATCAAGAACATAAGACTTTATTTAAGAAAACTCGACTATAACATCATTTTCATGCTTTTTCAACAATAACAAACTTAAAAATATATTGAAATCTTGATGTTCTTACCTTGTGCTATTGATTTCAATCTTTAACTTGATTTTCTCTCTCCTCCAGCTTCTATTTCTTGAATCTAACTTGACATTATAGCTCCCCATTGTCTCCTTATTATTTTTCTCTCCTGGAAGCTATGGAAATTCTTTTCATTTCTAGGTGAAAATAGTGAATTTTTGGTGAAAGGACCAAATTGTAAAGAAAGCAAAACTTTCTTTCTTCTCTTCTCTTCTAACGTTGGTTGCATGGAAAGATGATAATTTTTTCATCATCCTTCCTCCTTTTTATATTAATCATCTAATAATAAAATAATACCAAAGATATTAATAAAATATTAATTAAATAACATTTATCTAATTAATTAATTAAAAATATCACAAACATCATCATTACCTTTTAGAATTCTCTCTCTATTTGACCATTTTGCCCTTTATAATCTTTTGAAATTCCATCCTTGAGTCATCACTTAATTTGATAAAATTGTAATTTGGTCACTCAAAATTCTTCACCTTTTTAATTTGGTCCTAATTCATCCATTTTCTGTAGTTTCTAGATTATTCCACCCTTAAAATAGTTACACTATTAGTCCTTGAAATTTTTCATATTTACACTTTAACCCCACAAATTTTGATTATTTACTCTTGGGCAACAAAACTTTTCCCACTTTTCAATTTAATCCTTTCTTGAATTAATATGTCATAATATACTTCCCGATGTTGACATAACTTAATATTACCCTTTTTATCACTTTATTTCCTTATTTTACTATATCAAGGATATTATCTTACTTTCTTACTGTAGTGATTTTCAGGGTATTACAAAACTCAAATGCATTTAACTCAAATTACCTTTCAAATGAATGACCCACACTAATTGAAACAACTAAGTCAATTTTATCTATCGAATAATAACATTTCAAAATAATCCTTTGTTCTTGTTGTCAAGACAACCCAGACATTCAATCTATCATAATTCCCTCATAAAACCAATCAAAAATCTCAGCAAATTGCCTTAAGTCAAACGAAACATAACATCTCGTTTTAACTCGTTGACATAAATTTAGATTACCTGAGGAATGAGAACCGATATACAAGTTTAAGCTCGATCTTCCACCATTCTACACTTTTGTTGTTGACTATCCTTTCATGAAAGCTAGAAATGAGATGTATAATAAAACTATTTCAACTAATAACATCGAAACTTTAAATCACACAAAATCCGCCACCATCGGATGAATTAAAAGCACAGTGCTATAATGAAATCGGCCTTGCAATTGTATAGATAAAACAATACCTCAAATATCAATAGTGTAATTCGAGACCAAAGAGAAAAAACCAAATGTAGTCCCAATAACAACTAGTGTAGTAATACCACCTCTATAATCTGAGTTCTATAACATCGTTCTCCCATTATCAAATTAGGAATTATAACTATAATAGATGTTTTTATCTCCAGCAATGAATATCCCTTACAGATGAACCATTTTTAGTAGATTAAACAATAAGAATGAGAAGAAAAACAAGATAACGAAATCCAAGATGTGGAGCTCTACTGAATCTCTGAGAATACAACCCATATTGAATGATAAAGTGATTTATGATACCCTAGAGAAAATCTAGAAGAAGAATATAGCTCATATGCACTGGAACCAGTTGTGACAGACACAACATAATAGAATCTTCTACCGAACATAATAAAATAGAATGCCAAAGAAAGATAGAGCAATACTGATTAGCTAGCATTCTCTTATGATAAGAATCACATCCGAAAATGAACAATTGAATATACCTCTAAGGATAAAAGAACATATAAAATACCTAGAAGAGATCGTCATAAGTTACTCGACTATAATCGCTACATTCAAATATCTTTACAATTCAAACATTATCCCACTGACTACTAAATTCATCGATAATCTCACATTAACCCGTTTCACTAATGAAATCAATTCATAAGAAATTCGTGTTAATTTGTTCTTTAGATACCATACCTGAATAAATCAATTACCTGTGAATAACCTCTTCTTTAACAGCGACATTGCGTACCCCGAGTGATCTTCAAAAGAATTGATACCCTTTCTAAAGCTCTCTTTACTTGCTAACCTGATGCGATCATGGTCCAAGACCCAACTAAGGCTGCTGAAGAACCCATGGAGCTACCAAGGTACTGATTACTCGTGCTCGAGCTAAGAGGTCCATGGAAGCTGTTGCGGGCTTTATTGTTTGAATTTGGGCTGAAGCCGTTGCGGGGTTTATTGATCAATCATGGACATGCACTCCAAGCATGCCATGCAACCTACTTCAAGCTCAACTTTAGTTTTCTTCAGCTTGTGAATTTATTTGCTGGAATAAAGAATTAAATTCGGTTCTAGTTATTTTAGTTAAATTAGTTTAAGTATATAATTATGTCATAATCTGAACATATTTAATAAGATTTTTTAATTATGTCATAGTTTAGGACATTTTAAATACATAATTTAATTATGTCCTAGTTTGGAAATCTTTAATATATGTGTTTAGTTCAGACAAATTAAATTATGTTTAAGTTGGGTTTAATGTGTCTTGTAGGGTGATCAATGGATGGCATTAAATGGGGAAACATGCATTTGGACGTGCATGCATGGATGCTGGTTGATCTCTTCCAAGCAACTTTTCATGGAATGCAATGAACACAAGTGCTTTCACATTAGTCCAATCAGCTGGATGCTATATTCACACTAAGTGACCATCCAATTTTGAGTTTTCACACCTTAAGAGATGTTCGTGTGCTCTATGCAACATTAAAATGGAGACTGCACATTTGGCTTTCCAAGAAGGCATCAACCATGTTCACACCATCCAAAATCGTCATCTACTTGAACCATCAGCTCAAATTAAAGGCTACACGTTTTGGCTATTTGGGGAGTGCAAATGACATGGCTGTTGGCGTCACCTATGCATGAGAGTCTTCAAAAGTCATGTAGAATAGGTCAATAGTTAGTTAACTCAATTAAGCTGAATTAAATTAGTCCACTCGGCTGGACTTCTGTAAAGCTATAAATACTAAGCTCAAATCTTGTATTTGGAACTTTTGATCCTTTAATGAATTTTAATCTATTTGTGAGTTGTTCAACTCTCATTGTTCTTTTGTGACTCAAATTTACTTATCTAGCTAGTCTAGTGGCGTCAATATGTTTCTCTTTGTGAACTTATCACTCTAATGAATGTGGCGTTCACCCTATACCAACTGGTTTCTATCTCTTATAGATAGTAGGTCACGGTTAAGCTATCAAGTCCATTTTCAACTTAAGAGCTACTATAAGAATTAGGTCAATATTACCATATAATATTGGTTCTCTCTTTAGCCTTAAGCCAAACCTATTTTTGCCACCTCTATCCATTAAAAATTCCTTTGTTTCAAGCCAACTTTGTTCGTTTACAACCCTTTCAAGAACTAAGTCCATACTTCTTAATTTTACGATTGAAAACATAAGATGCTCGATTTGCCCAACGAGTACGAGATCGCATCATAACCCATTCTCGACTCTGACAACATTATTATTCATTCAGTCACTAATCTTTTTGATTTCATACTTGTAGGCTTAACCAAAAAAAATCTTGTGAATTCCATTGTATACAACCTTGAGGGTGGGGGTGGAGATCGTAAAGCCTCAAAATTTGACTCTTGCATATATAAACACATAGCATAGCATTCCTCATTAACATAATCATTATAAAAGTTTATGTATACCTTCATAAGTTTCTACTCATCCTTAACAACATTTTTACCCAAATACTTGAGTATCACATTCAGCATTATCGGAATTAGCTCGGTTGGAAAACATTTTTGTCTAAAAATAAAACAAATCTCATTAAAGTCGGGAGATATCACACTATCACAGGTTATGTAGCGGCATGTATTTCTAGACTTCATACATGCTACATTCAGTCCAAGAGCTGACTAAACTATAACTCTGATACCACTAAATGTAACACCCCTAACCCATATCTGTTACAGAATTAGGGTTATAGAGCATTACCAAAACTTTTAATTTAAAACATTCAATTACAATCATTTATAAAACACATCATATTCAATTCAAACACATGCATAATGTCCCTTTTTCAAGCCCTCGAGGCTTTAAAAGATCTTAAGAAATAATTCGGGACTAAATCAAAAAATTTAGAACTTCATGAATAAAGATAGAAAAATTCATACTACAGTGGTCACACGGCCGTGTGACCAGGGCATGTGACTCACATGGCTGAGACACACTCCGGTGTCTCAAGTCGTGTGGGTATTCGAAGTAGGGACACACGGTTGTGTCCCAGCCCGTGTCCGTGTCACTATCTTACTTGGGTCACACAACCAAGCCATACGCTCATATATCAGGCCATGTAATGCTTGAAATGTAACCAATAAAAACCTACAAGGGACACAAGGCTGTCTTGCGTGACCGTGTGTCACACACGGTTGAGACACATGCCCGTGTCTTAGGCTGTGTGGATGAGAAATAGGCCATTTTCAAGCCATTTCATTCACTCTAAACATGCTCACACACACAAACCATTTGTACCTATTTCAAACATCAAAAAAATGTACCTAAAACATGCATAATGCAGTTAAATCAAATTGGCAACTATATCTACAACCAATATGCCAACAGGCACCTCAATCACAACGATCAAATATACTTAAACATATGCATAATTTAGCCATTCCTAAACCATACATTTCTAATCTAATTCAATACCAATCTTACCATAATGACCACATGCCAAAGTCACATTCAAACATACCAAGTTTCTCATTCAAAAATGCATTAACCCCTTATCAAAATAACACACACCAAATAAGAATCAAAGGTACCAAGGTTACATCAACCAAAATGACATATGCATGTCAAACTCATCAACTAACATAAAACACAAGTCCACCTATACATGCCATTATAACTTTGATTTGGACACCAAAATCTACCATTATAATCGTTGGATAGTGTGATAGATCTCTGACTAGCTTCCTAACCGATCGAGCTTCCGATAATCTGTAGAGTAAGAGAAAGACAACCATACAAGCAATGAATGCTTAGTAAGCTCATATAAATTTTAAACATAAAATTCCATTTTTATACATGAACTTTATAAGTCATAAATAAACCTATACCATTGCTTCAAGATTTATCAAACTATATAACTATCAACTCACAAATGAATAGGTTCATTAACATCCCGAATACTTTCTATTCATACCATAATAAAGTCTTATAAGCTGAATTACATAATCATCAACCTTTTCTTAAAATAGTGAACCATTTCATTTACTTACTTACCATTTCATTTACTTAGCATAAGGTTAATTATGTATCAATTCACGAATCAGTATACCTATTCATGACATAAGTAAATTCCTTCCTTACAAGTAAGTCCTTTAACTCGACAATCCTTTTTATTTCATCATATTTCGTCACATCTATGAACTTACAATTTCCATATATAATCTCACCCGTTTCATTTGTATAACTCACAAGATATAAGCATAAACATCAACCATAACCACAAGCTAGTGCACTTAAACATAACTCCTTCACATTTAACTAATAATCATTCTGTAATTCATCATTCATCTCAAACTTTCCAATAAACATGTAATCTGGAATTACTTACCTTCACTAAATAAGATTAAATCTAAATGAATAAATTAATCATACCTGTTATACATTTACAAAGCACTTATAGGCTTAGTATTGAAAATGATTCATCGTATGCTTCCTGTACTATAATAGTTCAACCCAAACTCATTTATATATGTATATAAAAATATATCTTTAACTAAATAATCATCAATATAACGATACTCACATATGATCAAGTAATTCATTGAACATTTAACATTTAACACTTACTAATTTCTTGACTATACATTAGCCTTTAACATTAAACTAATTTTATAAATTTCATTCACAGTTAGCCCGATGAACTAGTAACTTGAATAGTATACTCGGGTGACTACACCACACCAAAGGCATCATAGATGCATAACAGGGGCACCATAGTGCGAATAGAGGCACCGAAGTATATATTGGGGCACTAAAGTGCAAACAGGTGCACTGAAGTGTAACTCTTGTACAAGTGTGCATTCTAACCCTATTGGTATGCCAATCGTATGCTAGTGATTACTACATTAAACCAAGCATTTCACGTAATCCATTTATTTTAAACATATTTATCATTCAAGGGCACTTCATTATTTTCGTACACATGATATAATATCAATACATATATTCACATTGTCAATGTGGCATTACATAGATTAACATCATCTATTTATCACTTTCATCTTTCTCGATACACGTGCTGTAATAATTCATAATCATGCTGAAATCACATATATATCATATCTCATAAATATTCAATAGTTTTCTAATAAATCCTTTCTCACCTTATATTTAGTTATAATATTTCGAGTTTCAGCTCACATTTTAAACATCATATATAAGTATATACATTCATGAATCAGCATTAACATTGTTTATATATATAGGTTTGTACAATTCTATACCTACGAGCTTACCTGGCTAAATTACAGAAATGTCAAAGTATAGGGGCATTTTGGTAATTTTCCATTCTCCTCGATTTTCCACCCGACATTGATCTAAATTAATAATTGTATTCAATCTATTAATTTAGATAGTAAAATAATATATTTTATACAATTTTGTCTTTTTTGACATTTTTACAAAATTGCCCTTAAAGTTTCACTTTTATTCAATTTAGTCCCTGAGCCTAAAACAAGCAAATTAACCATTTTTACCCAAAATTGAGCCCATCTGAATACTTATGCTCTCCAACACAGGCCATTCAAACAGTAATTTCATAACAAATCCTTATATTTTTACTATTTTAACAATTTAGTCCCTAACATCTAAAATCACAAGGTTCATCAACGGCAATATTACAAATCTTTAACAGTTTCAAAATCAAAGGTACGAGCTAGCTATAACTAATTGCAACGATCTGAAAAACATAAAAATTATTAAAAATGGAGCCAAAATCACATACCATGCAATAGGAAAACCACTATGGCTGAACTTAGCTTAAAACCTCCATGGACATTCATTTGTTTGAAGAAGAAACTGAAAAGATGATAACCAATTACCTTTTCTTTTTATTTTATTTTAATTTAATTTACCAAATTACCATTTTAACTTTAGTTAATAATTAAATAAAACATCAAATTCATATCCATTATTGTCCACTAACACCTTGAATGGTCTAATTACCATTTAAGTCCTTTTTCCTTTATTCAATTAACCATTTAATCGCTCAAATCAAATAGTGATTAAATTTTACATCTTTTCCTAATTTAGTCCATTATAATTAATTAACTATTGAAACGTTAAAGTTTTTCAATGAAACTTTAATACAACCTGAATGACACTCCATAAATATTTATAAAAAAATTATGGTTTGATTTATAGAAACGAGGTCCCGATACCTTATTTTCTAAACCCACTTGACCTTAGGGTCTTACCACTTGAACCTATTAAATCATTTATATAACAAAAATCACTATATCACAAACCTTTTTAAAACCATGTTTGACTCGTAAATATTAAATGATAATATTTACGAACTTATTCATCGAATTTTGTGGCCCCGAAACCACTGTTTTTGACACTACTGAAAAATGGGTTGTTACATCTTCTCCCTTCTATTCAAAAATAAAACCATTGCTACCTTACTCTTGAAGCTAATCAGGGGTTTCTCACTAATATGAAACTAAAGATCGGAGTTCATGTATGAGGTTGTTTCTCACACGGGGTAAGTATTTTGGACTCACGTCTTGTTTTTATAAGAATGAGTTTGATTATGTACGTAAATGGGAAAAAAAGAACTAAGGCCTTGCGTGGTGAATGTTTGTGCTAGAAATAAGGGTGAGATTTGATAATATTCCTATGTCTTATAAACAATGACTTTTAAGGGTCCGCAAGAGGATGTGTGAACTTGGGGATCAAGCTGTTGTTTATGGAAGTAAGGTGAGTCCCTCAATTGATCATTACAAGTGTATTATGCTTATCTAGAAAATTCTATGTTAAAATTCTACGCTAAGTGGCCAAAGCATGAGATTAGAACTAGTAAAGCATGATATGACGAATCTAATAAGAAATGTAAGACTTATGAAACTGAATGAATATGGTGCTTATGTCTGAAAGTAAGAAGATCGAGTCTGATAGGAAGTGCATGTGTGTCTGGTAAACATAAGAATGTCTATCATAAGTGAGTTAATACGTGATGAGTCTGTGTCTATCTCCAAAGTCGTCAAAGGGATCCGTTAGGACAAAATCACAAATCTTTGAAAGGAAAAGTCCATGTCCATGGCACTACAGAAGATGATATCATGTAATACCATAATTGGTGGGTTATGACATCATATTGGAAGAATATCATATCGTGTAAGACCGTAACTGGTGGGTTATGGCATCATATGGAAAAAATTTAAGGAAGGTTATTGCCAAATGTGGTTCTCTATGTGTCCTAGGACAATAAGGGGAAAACCTTACTAAGTGTGAGTCTAGACAAATCCCTATCGCCTAAATCACCAGGAGAAGAAAATCCTTTGTGGCAAAACTTTGGAAAGGCAAGCCTTTGTGGCAAACCTATTAAAGGATAACCTTTGTTGCAAAACTTTAGAAAGGCAAGCCTTTGTGGTGAACCTATTAAAGGACAACTTTTGTAGCAGTGGTGAAACTCTTAAAGGACGCCTTTGTGGAGAGACTCTAAAAGGAAAATCTTTGTGGCCACTACTTAATGAAAATGAAGCCTTTGTAGAAATATCAAGATAAGGAAGCCTTTGCTGAAATCTCTGAATTAGGGGGCCCTTATGGCAATATCTGGATAAAGAAACCTTTGTGGCTATCTCTAAAAAGGAATGTCTTCATGGTGCCATCGAAAGAATGACACTTGCAGTAACCATTTGAAAGAAATGCCTCTGTTGTGGACTCTGAACAAAAAGAAAGAAACCCATGGTGAACTCTAACAAAATGGCATATATAGTCTCTTGAAGGAACGATAAGTATGGTGAACTTTGAATGAAAGGCTCCGTAAGAAGTGTTATGGCTAACCCAGTATAGTAATATGGTAAGAAAAACGAGACTAGAGTGTGCCAACGTAAGTGGTGAACGCAAGGTCT
The DNA here is from genome assembly GCF_007990345.1 of Gossypium hirsutum. Taxonomy (NCBI): domain Eukaryota; kingdom Viridiplantae; phylum Streptophyta; class Magnoliopsida; order Malvales; family Malvaceae; genus Gossypium; species Gossypium hirsutum. The sequence continues at coordinate 45,737,676 of NC_053443.1, forward strand.
TCTATCTGTAAGGCCCTCTGTAATAGAAATGGTTAAGAAATCATGAAAGAACAAAATGAAGAATGTGAATAAGGCAATGATGATAGGAATAGTATGTTATGATCTCAGAATGAGGAATGACACCAATGACACAATGAACAGAATTTTATGGATGTAACTGCTTGAGTCAAGGGAAGGACAAGAGCAAAGGATATGAATATGGAATTTTCAAGTATGAAATAGGTAAAGGAAGATTTGCTCACTAAGTTTTCATGAGCTTAACTTTGTGTCTTTTATGACACATGTAAGCTTATTTGAGGCTATATCAGGAAGGACTACGCTAGGTGAATGGCGAGATGGGTTGTTATGCATACAGAGTGAGCTTGAAATGAAGTGATCAAGTTAGACAGAAACACTCTGAATGGGCTACGCAATCTATTTAGAAGCTTGGTAGTGAGAATAGAATGTGTTGTGAAAATAAGTGTAATATATATACTTGTGAACCCTCGTCTAATTAAAAGGCATGTTTAAGGTTTGTAATTAGTTATTATACATCCAGATATGATCTAGCTAAGTAGTCCTATTAAATAAAATGGATTTTGTTGAAAGTTTAAATGTTTAGATATAAATAAGTCTATAATAGGAAATGTAACACCCGAGATCCCAATCCAATGAATCAGATCAAGTCGAGGGCATTATAGTTAGTTTAAAACATTTACTTAACATAGAGCTTACAAAACACATAATCATGTAGAGCTCATTGCATAGAGCTCGCATGTCACTGTTCATGAGATCACATATTGAAATACTTTCGTAAAATCAAGTAATAGAAAAGACTTACTTATCAAAACTTAGTTCAAACCCTAAGCTCCTGATTAACATTATAGGTCGCACATACAAGTTGCAATCCCTAAACACTCACTAATTTTTCTTGAAGACTTAGACAAGTTTTGCTATTCCCTTGACTTTGCTTAAAGATGGTTCTTGATTTCTAAGTGTTGGGCTCTTAAGACTTGCAGACAGAATAATTGATAGTAAATTTAGGAGAAAATAATGTGTAATTCCCTTAATGGAAATGGCTTAATTATAGGCTCTAAGTGTCTTAATGTCTTTAATACTCTAATTGTAATAGAAGTAATATTTAACGACATGCATGGATAGTGTTGTAAAGAGAAAAGTAAGCTATCATTCCTAACTGAGGCACGACTCTACTTTAACCATTCTTATTTTTAACTCACAACCCAAAACTGTAGTTCGCTGGCCTATTGGCGATCCCTATTTCGCCAAAAATGCTAGCGATCTAAGTTCACTAAATTCTTAGGCGTACTCTAACTCACCAAGCCTTTTAGAGAACTCCTACTTGCAAAGCTTATTGGTGTACTTTAGCTCACCGAACTTGTTGGTCATACACTTGATCACGAATCTACTAACATATACATGCTTGTCATTTTCTCTAGCGAACCCTTGTTCACTAGTCTTACTGACGAGTACCTATTTGTCACGCTCTTGGGCAATTTTTTGTTCGCCTTGGTGAACCCAACTCACTTGGCCCCATACTTCTAGGCTCTACTTTAGGATGTTACAACTCTCCCTCTCTTACGAAATTTTGTCCTCGAAATTCCCTATGTTTAGAACAGGTCAGGGTACTGGTGTCTCATGGCTTCCTCTATTTCCCAAGTGGTTTCGTTGGTCTTGTGATTTCACCATAACACTTTAACTAAAGGTATCTTCTTATTTCATAGAGTCTTTTCTTCACAAGCTAAGGTTTCCACGAGCCGTTCATCATAAGTAAGACCAGGTCGCACATCAATTTCATCTGTTGAAACAATGTGGGAAGGGTTCGCGCGATACTTTATCAACGTGAACACATGAAAAACATCATGAATTTACTCCAGTTCTTGTGGTAGCTTAAGTCAGTAGGCTACTGGACCAATCCTTTCAACCACCTCATAAGGATCGATACTTACTTACCTATTTGGTACTCTATGTCTCATCATTTTAGATCGGTGTAAGACTTTTGTTTGTCTAAAAAAACATCCAGTCTTTCACAAATCACTTTCACCTTATCTTCTATTTCACGAATTAGCTCTAGTCTAACCATTCACTTCTCATCTAATTCCGCCCAACACAAAGGTGTTCAACACTTCCTTCCATACAATGCCTTGAAGGGTTCCATTTGGATACTTACTTGGTGATAACTCTTGCAAAGAGTTATATTTCATGCCCTTAGGCTTAGTTAATTACCTGTACTTAAGTGTTGTTAGTTCCATTTTAGGATATTGCATTGGCACTTTTAAAACATTGCATTAAAGAGCTTGGATTGCGCTTAATTGTGATTACATGTTGATTTTAACTGCTTGTGGGAAAGATTTGTTTGGCGATTGTTTAGTAGGTGTAAAGTGTAGAGAAAAGTTTAACGGTTTGTCATGGAAAATACAGATAGTTTGCCAACACAAATGTTGTGGCAATGCTGGAAAGACGCCTAGTCAGCACTTAAGGCGTACCACTCTTGTCCCCACATATATATCTACTTGGCAAATAAAGAAAGGATCACGGGTTGATGGACTACCCTAGAAGGTGAAACTTATAAAAGCCAAGCAATGAACCCTATTTAAAGGGAGCCTTTAGACTAAAAAGAGCAACCTTGAGCAGTCGAAAATAGACTACGACAGCAGCCTTGGATGAAATAGTAAATATCAGGTAGGGGCCAAGAACAAGGGTAGCAAAAGAAGTAGAAAACAACTGCAATCACCTTGGGCAACTGCAAGACATTGCACTGCCTATATTGAGAGTTGGATAGGAGAAAGTTGTAATCTTAGATTTCCTCCTTTGTTTCTTATCATGCTTTTCTTTAAAGCTTATCAGTTATTGATGATGTTGGTTATCGTATTAAACTCAAACTTGATTTTCCCAACCATGAGCTAAATCTTTTAGGCTTGGGATTACTTTGATGAAACCTTTATTACTATTAATGTTTAAAGTTTAATTTTGGTTTGCTCTACTATTTTATTCAATGGCATATCACGTTATATGTAGGTTGTACATTAACGAATGTACGACAGGTTTATAAAGAAAACTTAATACCGATAAGGTTGGGTTACCTGGATAAGTGTTGGATAATATGAGGGAATGATTAATCACTTATACATGGCAACCTTTAGACATAGAGCCTTGCCTTGTGTGAAAGAAGGTAGGAAATATTAGTGGTAGCCGAACTCAAAGCCTATAGACATATAATGCCCTAAGGAACGTAACCGAAGGTCTTGCTCTCGAGAGAGAAGTAGACTACTGTAGCAACCTATTGAATAGTAGAATATTCACGACTTTGTTGTGGCATTAGTGAAGGTTGATCCATTAGTAATCCCAGCTGTCCTAATCAACATTGTAGCTCCTCAAGCCTTTTTTGTAGTGATTTTGCCATGACATTCTTGTTCTGTTTACTTGTTTTGCACATTTTATACATCATCATTCTCTCATTTTTCCATTGCATTCTTATTCTTATTTTTCTTTAGCATTAATCGAACTTAACTATAATAACTCAACCAATTTATACCTATCTAATCCCTATGGAGATGATATCACTCATCACTATATTACTTGATCAACGTGTACACTTGCACGACTTGCATATCAGCTGTGCAACCAACACCTAGGAACTGTTTTTATATACGAACTCTACTGAGGGCAAAAATCATTCCCAGCTTCCTGCGAATTCCACCACATGGCTTGGTTGCATGTCTTCTAGTACTTGGATCACCCTCTCTTATTGACCATCTATCTATAAATGATAAGAAGTACTGAAATTCAATTTCCAACCCAAGGGTTCTTATAAAATTTTCCAAAATCTCGATGTGGATCGTGGATCTTGATCGACGGTAATGAAAACGAGCACGCCATGAAGTCGTACAATTTTTTTGATGTATAACTCCACCAAATTTTGCAAAGTATAAGTGATGTGGACTTCGAAGAAGTGAAAAATTTTAGTGAGACAATCTACAATCACCTATATTGCATCTTTCTTGTCAAGGTCAGTGTCAAGCCGGACACAAAGACCATGGTGATCCTTTCCCATTTCCACTCTAGAATTTTGATTGGTTGCAACAATCCTAAAAGATACTAATGCTCAACCTTCACCTCTTGAAAAATAAGACATTTTCCACATAATTCATAACGACTTGCTTCAAGCTAGGTTACCAATACAATTCATAAAGGTCATGGAACACCTTATTGCTCCCTGGGTGTAACACGTAAAAGTAGTTGTGAGATTCTATAAGGATCGCATATTGAAGTTTTTCATCATAGGGCACATATAGTCTTCCTACGAAACAAAGTATCCCTTCTTTATTCAGTGCGAAGTCCCCCTATAACTTGGGGTTTGTGCAAGTGTACATAGTCATTATCAAGTAATAAGTAAGTATCGAGTTATCGTCACCACAGGGATTGTATTTGTGCTAAGTCACTTAATTTGTAAAATTATATTAACAATTTGGTAAATAGAAACACAATATAGTTGAGAAATGGTGATTAAAATATATTAAACTAAATGCAATGATCCTTAATGCAAATTATCCTAAGTATGCAAACTATATGAATGAAATAGATTTTAGTAAAATATAACACAATTTGAAACAATTATAACATAAATAAACTAGGACAATTACTTTAATTAAACTCAATTTATTATCAACATGCTTAATAACATTCGGAAAAACATTCCATGGCAACTCCATCTTTCATGAGTTTGGAAACCACCTTAGGTCCTTTCGAAATCCTTTACTTAGTAAATACACATTTTACTAATCCTTAATTACTAAGGGTTTCTTAGCATTCGTGTGAGGTAACAGGGATGTGTTAGGTTTGAAACAATTTAATCACACAAATCTAAAAACTATGCAGATAACAGAGCTTGGTTAGAGTTGTTATGCAACCTACAATTCAATCGGGTTAGGATCTAAATTGAGCATGCATAATTCAATTATGCGTCCATTAGCCGTCATCTGGTTAGGATCACTCAGCTAATTCAAGTGTGTTTCAGTCACGTATGAATGAAATACAGACTTGATTTTAATTGAAAACATGATCAATTGAGGCACAAACATTATAAGCATGAATCAAATAAATATTATTTAATCAAAATAAACATCCTAGCTTAAATAAAATTAAGCAATCATTGTTGTAAACAAGAAAAAAGAGCACATAGAAAACATATTTAAATTAAATTTAAAGAAAAGAATGATTAAACCCAATTTAGAGTGGTTGTCACCCAAGACTCTGACAGACGAGGCTCCTTTGCTTCTTTGCGTTGCTCGTTTGCTGATGGCTTTCCAAGGTGGCCAACTAAGAATTCTTTAAAAGGCTTAATTGCTAAAATCCTTATGCAAGGATGATGAAGGGGAAAGATAGCTAAAAGAGTTGAGAGAATGATGAATGAGTGAGAGATGATGGGATGAGGGATAATTGAAAAAGAGAGAAATGAGCTCTTATTTATAGGTGAGGCAAAGGAACTAGTTTGCTAAAAATAGGAGTGTCTATCCTTTGAAACTTCCTCCAAGAGTAGTCGGCCATAAAGTGAGGAAAGGTGGCTGATTTTTCCTTGATTTTTGGTCAATTTGAATGCCACAACAACTCAGGACTAAGACTCGGTCATCAGCAAATCTTCGAGAAAATCTCTGATTTCTTTAACTCTTCAAGGACTTTGTATAATTAAATCAAAAAATGGTTTATGACATCCATTTGCAGCCAAAAATTGGGTTGACTTGGTCCCCAATTTGGACGGTTTTGCAATTAGAAGAAAACTCTCAGCCCTGTCAAAAAATAGTAGATAGTTTAGAGGACCAAATAATATAATTTAACCACTCTAATTAATCAATTTATTTAATTAATTAAAACCCAATTTATTAATTAATTATTAAATATAACTTTATATTTTATTATTTAATTTAATCATGCATGGCCCACTTTATAGCTTAAAAATATAATATGCTTAAATTAATATAAAATAAGTCATTTTATGCATGAAAACTATATAATAAAGTATAAAATCACATTTTAATAATTTCTATGTCCTAATTTCATATTTTCGCATATTTCATTAATTTATTAAACAATTACTTGGTTTTAACAACAAATTTAAGTAAAAAGGTAATGAATTATATAGGAAAAATCTTATATATTTTTTAGTTTACACACCCCCAAACTTAAATCATTGCTCGTCCTAAGTAATGTTCATGCACAGCACAAGGTCTTACTAAGGCAAATTTTGCTAAGAGTGTAAGTAGCATCAATCTTTGTTTTATAATCATGCATCAATAAATTCATGCTCATAGACCTTCTTTATTAACAAGTAACTCATATACAAACATTTTGAAAATTTTATTCTAAGTTTCAAGATATGCCAACATGAATCATAGTTTGCATGTATGTCACAGTCATAGATAATATTTTTCATTCAACACAAATTCTCATCAATCAAGCAAAACAATCATAAGGCTTATTTATGATCTTCATATGTTGAACTTAATACTTCCTCTCCACTAATGTAGGTGACATAATCTTCAAATCAATAGGTCTTTTATAAGGTTGTAATGGGGCTCGGTTAAAGGCGGGGATTTTAAGAGATGAGACATTTCGGTTTCAAAATCTTAACCTTTAACTTGTCTTGAATTTCTCAAAATTCAACCTTTTTCTTCAAGTGAACCTATGGAACTCCGTTTGAAGTCATACTCATACATTTTCTTTTTGGAGACTGAGCAAATTTTTCTTCACTCTTTCTTTGTCTTTGTTGTTGCTATTGTTGTTTTAAGCATGAACACATACATCTTTATGAAAATTTCCTCAAATGTTCATTCCCAAGACAACTTTAGTTAGGATAAGTGCACAAAATTAAGATAATTTTAAAAAGATGGTACTGGCTTATAATGTAGGTTTATTACAATGAACAGGCTTTTAAGCTCAAAATTATAGTTTCAAGGGTCTAATATCATAAGGTGGGCTTGAAAAGGCTTAAACGATCCAAAGAAAAACGGTGCTGTAATACCCCTTACCCGTGTTCCTCGTCGGAACAAAGTATGAAGTGTCATTAGAACACAAATACGAAAAATTAATTTTTTTTACAAAAATTTTGGCATATTCCTCTTTATAAATACATTACCTCACCTACACATTTTCAGATCATAATCCAACCAATTCCAATATTCCAACCAACATTTATATTCTCAATTATATTCAAGTTATACACAACACTTTAACTATCATCACTAGCATTGCATAAAAATAATTTATGATATAACATACACTAACATTTAAACTAAATACTTTGTAACATACAACATCTACTTAAGCCATCTATACATGTCATAATTTAGAAATGTTGATTTCAAAATACCAAAATATGTGGATAGTGTTAATGAGTTCCCGACTATTTCCAAATTCTGAGTTGAACTGGTAACACTATAAAACAAGGAAAAAGGAAGAGGGGTAAGCATATAGCTTAGTAAGCAAGTATGTGATTAATAAACAAATTTCTAACATGTTTTCATAGATGATATAATTTAAATCACACATAATTTCATTATTTGCACAATTTCCAGCAAGCTGTTTTTATGCATCATAGTCACTAAATTATTTTTATCTGGAGTTACACGACTCCAAATAAATATACGTAAATTTCCCTTGAAACTAGACTCAAATATATTATTTCCATAAAATTTTTATAATTTTTGGCTTGATCAATTAGTACAGTTTATTATTTAAATTCACCCCTATTTTACTACTCAACATCACTGACCTCTTTTCACTAAAAATGAATTATCTCATTGTATAGATTTTTAATGATATTTTTGTTTGTTTCCTTTGAAAATAGACTAATTCAGGATTTTAAACATATAAATTATAACTCATAATTATTTTTTAAAAATTTTTAATTATTTTCCAAAGTCAGAATAGGGGATTCCGAAACCAATCCAAATCTGCATCACTAAAATTCAAATATCTCAAAATATATAACTCTTTTGCTTGCTCTGTTTATTTTATGTAAAAATAGACTCATTAAGATTTTATTTCATATCTTATTCACTCTCTAATTCAATTTTCACCATTTTTGGTTATTTTTCAAAGTCACACTACTGTTACTGTCAAAAACAGTTTTGTTGCTAATTCTACTTTTTCATAATTTCACCTTTTTACTTTTAATCACTATTCCATTCAAAATTCACTTTTCCATTTTCAAGTCAATATTCAATTTAGTTCCACACATATATGCACTTATAAATCACATAGTCATTTCATCATATCATGTATTTCACTTAATAAATTTCTCGTTGAACTTATCGGACTAAAAAAATAGATTTCTCGGTGGCCTGCACACAGTCTGTACCACCTTTGTGTAATAACAGATTCTCAGTGGCCTGCACATAGTCCGTGTCACCCTTGTATCTTAACAAATTATTGGTGGCCTACACATACTCTGTGCCACCCTTGTGTCACAACAGAATATCGGTGGCTTGCACACAGTCCGTGCCACCCTTGTGTCATAACAGATTATCGGTACGGATAGTAGCCTGCACTTAGTTTGTGCCACATATGCGACCTATCAGTCTGGTACACGTAGTGGCCTACACTTAGTCTGTACCACACGTGACCCAATTACGACCATTCATATCTTTTCTATTCCGAGTTTCAAACGGAAATTCTTATTTTTCAATCTTTTCCCAATTCTTCTCTAACCAATCTTAATTTATAATTTGCATCATAAATTTGTTACACATATAACTCATCTCTTAAATAAAATAATAAGACACTTAATCATAAATAAAACAATATATTATCTTCATACAAACTTACCTCGGTGCAAAATATTGTAGTTTTTGCAATTTAATCCACGATCTTTTCCTTTCCCCGATTGAGGTTGACTTCTCTTCTTTCTTGATCTATAATAGAAATTTTACCTTGTTTAGTATTCACATTTATCAAAATAGTCCTCAACTCAACTTTTAGGAAAATTACGATTTTGTCCCCAAATTTTTGCATATTTATGTTTTTGCCCCAAAGCTCGAAAATTAAATTTTATTACTTTTTCTTGCGTTTTATAACATGCTGAACATTTTTCCCTTCTATAGCAACATCCAATTCTCACTCTAACACTTACTTATGTACATTAAGTATTTTTACCGATTATGTTATTTTACTCCGTTTCACTTAAAATCGACTAGCAAAAATTGTTTAACATAAATTCTAGCTTCATATTCTACCATAAAACATCAAAATACATACATTTCACATATGGGTAATTTTTCAAATTTCAACCCTAGCTCGAAATAGCAGTAGAAATAGGTAAATCGAGCTACGAGAATCTTAAAAATGCAAAGAACATTAAAAACTAGGATAGGATGTACTTACAATCAAGCTTGAAAGTGGCCAAAACCCTAGCTATGGAGACTTAGAAATATTCAGCCAAGCATGGAGAAGATGGACACAATTTTTACCTTATTCTCCCTTTTTAATTCATTTAATTACTAAATTACTAAAATGCCCCTAATTAAAAAAAAATCCCATTTCACTTTTTTTTCATGTCCATTTTTGTCCATCAACACACTAATGGCCTAATTCACATAAGGACCCCCAATTTATAATTTCATAACAATCAAACACCTTTAATATATAGAACTCAACTTTTACACTTTTTACAATTTAGTCCTCTTGACCAAATTGAGTGCTCAAACGTAAAAATTTTCGAACGAAATTTTCACAAAATCTTTCCGTGAATTTGTAGACCATAAACATATAATGATAATAATATTCTCTTTTTTCAGATTTGTGGTCCCAAAACCACTATTCCGATTAGGCCTTAAATCGGGCTGTTACAGGTGCCTATATCATTTTAGATTTTTATGTCCCCGAGGATTTCACCTCAAGAAAGTTACTAAGTCAATTCTAAAGATATAAACCTTTATGCATGTCTAATCTCAAGAGAAACTAAGTTTTCATGGCAAACATTACCTAAGACTAAGATCATAAAAACATTTCATTTTTCATGATAACATGCAATCACTCAGATAAAATCATCATTCATGCTTGCATACAAGCTATCTTATTAAAAAGAATTTCTCTAAACATTTATTTATTAAGACATGTTTGTGAAAGAATGATTTGAAACATACTTGAAAATTTTAAAAATTTGAGCAATTTGCCTTACCCCCTTTAAAAAGAAGCAATGTCCTCATTGCGAGAATAAAGTAATGAATGAAAACTGAACACCAGGTAGGGTTGTCAAGAACGAGAGGTGAGTCATTAAGACTACTTAAATACCAAGTCTTTCCTAATAACACAATCCTAGACATGTTCATTCCCATTGCCACATCACTTAATCTTTTTCTTTCTAAAGAAGTATTTATTCATGCTTGTTATGTTTTATTTTGCAAAAATTAAATCCTATTTACTAAAGAAATAAATTCCTAAAGACCTAAAAATAATTAAATAAAAAACAAGACAAGAATCCCCCCTTTTATTTTTCTGACTTATTCCCCTTGTCTTTTTTAGCTTCATCTTCGCTTGCATCGTCAGTCTCTTACGTCCATGTCTCAAAGATAGCATCTGGGAACTCAGGAAAAAAGGTATTAGAGATATTCTTAAAAGTATTTCATATTGAATCATCTCTAATTTTTTCATATTTCCAGTAAGTTTGTTGTTGATTATGCATGAACGTACATATCCATCAAAATTGACAACTCTGATTTCCTTGAAGTACTTGCAGAAGTCGGCATGGGATTTGTATATTCAGGTTCAACACTTAGCTTGATTGGTTCTTCTTTTGGGTTCAGGGTTTTCAGCTCCTTCAGCTGGTTGAGGACTATTTGGTTTCTTATCAGATTCTTCTTCTTTAGTGTCTGTAACTGAATCAGCTTTAGTTTCTGTTTTATTTGTTCACTCTTCGGTTTCTGCCTCAGTTGGTTCCTCTTGCTCACCTTGGTTCAACTCATGCACTCTTTCTACCAACCTTTCAAGATCATGACTTGTAATGCACCCTTGGACATACTACCCCTTCAGATTTTCTTGTGTTTTAACATGGGCCCTTAAGCAAAGTGAAGTAATTAATGATGGGAAATAAGCACTTCCTGCCTTCTTTTTAGCACAATCATGAATCTCCTTGAGGATAATTTTCCTACCATTAATGGACTTTTCTGTCAAGATTGCATATAACAAGAGCATTCGTTCCCATTTGAGAGCATTGATTATCTTTCTAATTGGCACAGGAACAACCATCACATCATTGCTCTTCAAATTAAAACCTTTTTTCGGCATCATAGGTAGATGCTTGAAAATTAAATCAAATACTCTTTCACTTCTTTATCAACCACAATCAGGTTTTCAGGAGTTGTTTTTGACGATCTAGTTCTTTTGCGAGACATGGTACTTTCCCAAACATTTGGTAGAGTTTCTGCACAAGAGAGAAAAGAGAAATCGGCAAAGTTGGTATAACTTGCTATGGCAAAAATCTTGCGACAGTAAGGATGGTGCGGCGGCGATCTCTTTGCGACAGCAATAGGGAATTTTGGCAAAAAGAAAGGACTAGGGTTTCTTTCGGTATTTGAGGTTAACGACACAAAAAAGAGATTTAGGGATTTTTAGGGCGGAAGTAAATTGCTTTGAGGGAGATGAAAATTAGTAGAATGAAGAGGGCTTTATATAGGGAAAATTAGGGCAACATGCAATAAAAATTTAGCTACCTTAAAGTTACTTGGGCAGCAAGTAATGGGTGTGACGGCAAGGCCTAGTTTTTTCCCTCTTTTTTTGTTGTCTTGGGCCTCAAACTCATACTGTATCTTAAAAAAAATTGATTAGTACTTGGGCCAAATTTGAGCCCCCTTTATTAACACAAAAATTTAAAATTTAAACTGAACAAAATAAAACTTAAAAATTTTAATTAGAAAATTTCTTCTTAACAACTTACATTAAATTAATTCCCAGGAAAGGTTGGAGGGCTCACAGCGGTCCCGCTTAAGTTCCAATCTCCTTAGACAGAATTAATTAAATGTAATAAATTAAGAAAATAGGATCTAATTATTTATTTATTTACACAATGAGTTCATGAAAAATTAAGGGTCTGTTAAGATGAGTGAGGATTCAGTTTGCTCAACTTCACCATCCCAGTAGTGTTTGAGATGTTGACCATTAACTTTAAACGTACCTCCATAATTGTCGTATAATTCAATAGCTCCGTAAGGATAAACTCGGTAGATGGTATAGGGTCCTTTCCATCGGGATTTCAGCTTCCCAGGAAATAACTTCAGCCTTGAATTAAACAACAACACTTTCTGACCTTCTTTAAACTCGCGAAGTTGTATATGAGTATCATGCCATCTTTTTTATCTTTCTTTACACATTTTGGCATTCTTATTGGAAAACAACCTCAGCTCTTCCAACTCATCTAATTGTAACGTCCTTCTCTCACCGGCCTATTTTATATCAAAATTTAACTGCTTCAAAGCCCAGTGAGCTTTATTCTCCAACTCTAATGGCAAATGACATGCCTTTCCAAAGACTAACTAATAAGGAGTCATTCCTAACTGAGTCTTAAATACTATTCGATAGGCCCATAATGCATCATCGAGCCTTCGAGACCAATCTTTTCTACTAGGGTGTACTACCTTTTCAAGGATACTTTTGATTTCATGGTTCATTATTTCAACTTGTCCATTAGACTGGGGGTGATAAGCAGTAGCAATCTTGTGCTTCACATCATATTTCTCAAGCAACAACTTAAGCCATTTGTTCACAAAGTGAGAACCTTCATCACTAATAATAGCTATTGGTGTCCCAAATCGTGTAAACACATGCTTATGTAGGAATCGCATGACTACCTTAGGATCTAACATCTGATTCGAAAAATGGTCCTTCCGAGTGGCTTTGTTCAACTTTTTGTAATCAATACAGATTCTCCAACCGGGAATAGTTCTCGTCGGAATTAACTCTTTATGCTCATTTTCAACAATCGTGATTCCACCTTTCTTTGGCACACACTGCACCGGACTTACCCACGAACTATCTGAAATAGGATAGATGATTCCTGCATCTAACAGTTTGATCACTTCCTTTCTCACAACTTCTTTCATGATAGGATTGAGCCTTCTTTGCCCATCAATTCAGGTCTTTCATATTCTTTTAAAATGATTTTATGTATGCAAAAAGAAGGGCTTATACCTCGAATGTCAGCTATGGTCCAACCAATTGCTTTCTTCAACTTCTTTAAAAGAACAATCAGTTATTCCTCTTGATCTTTCATTAGTTCTGCTGAAATAATCACAGGCAAAGTAAAATAGTCACCTAAATAAACATATTTCAAATGGGAAGGAAGTACCTTTAGTTCAAGTGTAGGTTGTTCTTCGATTGACAACTTGGGTTGCACAAATTCTCTGACTTCTAACTCTAACAGTTCAAACCATGTGGATTGAATAAAATTTCTCGGATTGGCTTCCATCAAAGCCATGTTTTTTCACCTTCTTCATCCTCCAAAGGGTCAAACTCTAAGTCTTTCTCCAATGGATCTTCCTCAAAATTACTTTCCATAGAAACCAAGGTTTCTATCTCTTCCATAATTGAACACCCCTCTATCGGATCGAGAAATTTCATCACTTTAAGAATGTTCAAGGTTACCTGATCATTTTGAACTCGCATGGTGAGTTCTCCTTTCTGCACATCAATTAAGTATTTAGAGGAGTTGCTAGGACGACCCTTACGGTAGCTAAGTACTAGATTTCATCTATTGAGAGGATCTTGGATAATTTGTACTATACCCTAGAACATAAACTTAAGGGTACAGTGTCTCTTTTGAGAAATGAGGCATTTTGTTGGTGGAAATCTATCATGGAAGGTACCAAGCCAAAGAAGATAACTTTGGATTATTTCAAAACTGCCTTTCGTAAAAAAATATGGGATCGAGGTATGTTGAAGCCCGAAAACTTGATTTTATTAAATTGAAGCAAAGGGACCAAACCGTATCCGAGTATGAGGCTGAGTTATTAAGCCTGAACCGGTATGCACAAGGGGTGGTAGCTTCAGAGTAGAACAACTGTGTTAGATTTGAGAATAGGCTGAGGTATGACCTCAAGGTCCAAGTTGTCATATTGTAGGAGAGAGTCTTCGAGACTTTAGTAGAGAAGGTGAAGATCCTTGAAGAGGTGAAATATGATAAGCAAGATAGAAGAGATAAGACCAAGAATCTAGTGAAGAGTGATTTTGGTCTGGGAAATTCTAATCCATGCCCAGTGAAGAGGGTCCGTGAAAATAGACCATGTCAGTACCCTGCTATTGCAAGTAAAAAAAATTAGACCCGCAATTATGCTTACTGTGGGAAGTCTCACAATAGGAAATGTTGAAAGAGTAAGGGAGCATGTTCTAGGTGTGGGGCGTGGTAATAACAAAATGATAATAGTGGGTAGAGGACAAATGGTCAAGGTACGAACTGCACTAATGTTAGACAGCCCACCTTGGTTTATGCAGTAAGGCACCAAGAGGACGGTAATACGGCTGATGTTAACGCAGGTACTTTTATAATAAATTTTGTACAATACTTTGCTTTGATAGATATAGGATCAACTCATTCTTATGTTTCCTGCTCTATGACTGATAAATTGGGAGTTCTAGTGGAAATTAATGTTAGCGGCATAACTGTACTCAGTCCCCTAGGACAATTTATGTATGTGAATAAAATATTTAGGAGATGTCCTTTAGAAATTTAGGGTGAGTTGTTTCCAGCTGACTTGATGGAGCTGCCATTCAGTGAATTTGATCTTATTTTGGGCATGGATTGGTTGAAGGAGCATCGAGTTAGCCTTGATTGTGATACAAAGTCGGTTACTCTGAGGACTGCAACCAGAAAGGAGATAGTTATGATCTATAAGCACCAATATTACTTGTCCAATGTGATCTCTACTTTGGTAGCCGAGAAATTAGTTCATAAAGGGTGCGATGCATATTTGGCGTACATTCTGGATATGAAAGCTGATGACTCAATGTTAGAAAGCATCTGTGTAGTAAAAGAGTTTCCTGACGTCTTTCTAGAAGACTTGCCCATCTACCTCCAAAACGCGAGGTTGATTTTGGGATTGAGTTGCTGCCTAGGATAGCTCCGATGTTTATTGCTCCCTACTAAATGGCACCTAAGAATCTTAAAGCATAGTTGCAAGAGTTTTTAGACCATGGTTTTATCTTGGGGAGCTCCAGTTCTACTCGTGAGGAAGAAGGAAAATGGTATGCATTGAGTGTTAACTCAGTCTTCCTGGAATTTTCACAACATTCGTGTTGACAAAATGTCTAACCTTTTGCCCCGGTAAAACTTCACTCCTTTATTTCTCCTTCCTCAACCTACACCTGCCAAAGCACCAAACACAACCCTACCACAAGCAATTAAAAGTACCTAATATTTCAACAAAGTCCAAGCTCCTAATGGAATGATGAAGATATGAATGAAATGTCTTAAAATGCAACTAAATGTACCTTGGTGCAAGTAATTAGCTAGGCCTTAAAGCATGAAATATAAATTTTTTCAAGAGTTATCACACCCTCAAACCTGAGTTATTACTTTTCCTCAAGCCAAATACATATGAATGCATGAATCCATAAATTTTTACCCTTCCATATAACTATCTTATACTATTAATCTATTAAAAGAACAACATATACATCAGTTCTCAGTAGTCTTCTTTCTCTAAAAGCTTGATTGAATGTCAAAGGTTCATTTCAAAAAAGGTAGTGTAGAAAATTTTTCCCTAAAAATAAAATTTCCTAAATACTCATGTATGCTTTCTGGCCATAGCAAATATCTCCTAATGCACTCAGTTCATTTGTAACCTGAACTGTAACAGCCTATTTTTAGTGAAATCGAGACCACAAATCCTACATGAAAATATTTATATTATTATTTTAATGTCTATGGCATGTTAATAGTGTCATTTGCATGCTTAATTTAGTGAGAATGGCTAAATTGTAAAAGGTGTAAAAGTAGAGTTCTAGTAGCTAAAGGTATCAAATAGCTATAGAACTTTAATGTGAGAGTAATTAGGTGGTAATTAGACCATTTATGTGGTAGTGGAAATTTATGGGTTTGGTTTTATTAAAATTAGGGATATTTTTAAAGGTTAAAAATGTAATTAAGTAAAAAAAGGTTAATATAATAAAAACAAAAGAAAGAAATAAGATATCTTCCTATCTTCATCCTTAGCTGAAATATTCAAGGGAAACCATAGCTAGGTTTCAGTCAAGCTATATTCACCGGTATGTAAGTGGTTTTTCTTTCGCTTTAATGATTTCTATGTTTTTGAAGTTGTTGTAGCTTAATCTAGCTAGCCCAGGGACTAATTTGCAAAACAATTAAAGGTTTAAGGTTTTACCATGAATTTTCTTACATGATTTAAGAAGTTTGATGAAATATTATGAGTCCTTGTGGTTAAATAAACAATTTTTGTAAAGTGATTTTTGATGAATTTGTCATTTAGGGACTTATTTGTAAAAGTAGTAAAATACCATGATAAATTTGTGAAATGTCAATTTGTATGAGGTTGTATGAGCCCCTAGGCAAATCAACTAGCATGATATGTGGATGAAATTGCATAAATGAAAATTTACGAGCTTAAGGACTAAATTATAAAGAAGTTAAAATATTAGGGGCAAAAATGTACATCTGCAATAGTATGAATTTTGGACTAAATTGAATAGTATGTGTATTAAAAATATTGAATTTTCTTATTTAGATAAAGATAAACCTTGTACGGATTTAGATCGAGGAAAGGCTAAAGTCTCAGATTAGTGATCCTATTTTGACGTCTTTGTAATCAAGGTAAATTTGTATGTTTAAATAACATTATAATGTTATTTTGATATTTATGCATTGTAATATATATCATGTAAAGAAATTATGAGAATCCAATGACGTTACAATGACTATCGAGCTCCGTTTGAACCTTAGGAATATATAGGATACAAATGAAATGTCATTAAGGTTACCATGTTTCGGATGTTGGTCTTGAATGTCCTACCAATGGATGAGCTCTGGAATTTTTTGCTGATACTCGCCAACTTATGTGAGTGGCATTGTGTACCAACATTCTGATCGTCAACTTGTGTGAGTAGGCCCATTTATGGCTTGAGTGAGCAATGATGTAAAGGAAAAGGAATGGTTTCAACCATATGTTTAGCACATTTTGTGTGAGCTTCCCGCGTATCCAATATTATTCTAAGTGGTTCAACGGGTATGAAATGGGAAGAAACAGTAAGGGTGAGTTTGGATGGGAGGTGCTTTTACCTGCGGTTAGTGTAAAAATTGCGGTGGCGATGAGATTAGATACTGTAGCGACACTGTAGCGTGAGACAAAAAGTAAGCTAAACGCACCACACCGCACCCAGTCGCCCATCCAAACCCATCATAAGTGCTCCATTGACTACGTTATGAACTTATGGAAAGGTATGAATTGATAATGATCAGAGTATACATAGTTATGTTTATGGAAAGTATGAATTCAAATGTACTATGTTCATGAAATTTACCTTACCATGTGATGCTTTTGTTGAGTTATGTGTTAAGGCACTAACTTATGTTGTTGATGATGCTTGGGCTTGTGTCAAGCTTATTTTGGATTGATTCATGTTTAAATTATGAGGTTTTGCATTGAAATGGTAAGCTATGTTCATGATTTACGAACTTACTAAGCATTATATGCTTACGTAGTTTTCTTTTCTATGTTTTATAGATTATCGGAAGCTCGTTCGCTTTGGAAGTTCGTCAGAGACCTATCATACTATCCGGCGATTATATCAGTAGATTTTGATGTTTTGGTCAAGGTTAGAATGGCATGTATAAATGAACTTCTGCTTAATGATCTAGTTGTTTTGGAATGTATAAGTGTTATTATGGTTGATGTACTTATGGTTTTTTGATGCCTTGATGGTTGGTGTTATTATGGCCAAGATGTTGCATGTTTTGAATGATCAATTTGGTATGTGATGGTGTATTTTCAATGTGGTCAATTAAGGTATGTTTTTAGTTGAAATAAGTAAAATGTGTAAGGTTGATGAATGGTCAAGCATGCATATTTTTTTGTAGGTTTAATGGATTGTAATTAAGGTGTCTTATTGGCATATTGGTTGCATGGATTATTGGTATAGAGATTTGGTCATTTGATGTATGTTTTAGGCATGTTTTAAGGTCTTGATTATTTATGCAATTGGCTTGTAGGTACATGTCTAAATGGGTGAAAGAAATGGTTTGATTTTAGCCAATTCTTGTCCACACAGCCTAAAATACCGGCGTGTGTCTCAGTCTATCGTGACACGGTCGTGTGTCCCTTGTAGGTATTAAAGGTTTCAAGTCAGGCAGTTACACGGCCTAGCACACATCCTGGTACATAGGCGTGTGAGGCCATTTCGAGTGTTACATGGCCTGGCACACGGGCGTGTGGCTTGGTCGTGTGACCTAACTTAGAGAGTTACATAAGCACGAACACGGGCTGGGACACGGCCGTGTGTCCTTATTTTGATTGTTACACAGCCTAAGACATGGGCGTGTGTCTCAGCTATGTGAGTCATATGGCAGTGTGACCCCTGCAGTTTTGAATTTTCTAACATTTTCCTGATTTAGTCCTGAATCATTTCTAAAGTGTTTCTAAGGCCTCGAGGGTTCGAATAAGAGATGATATGAATGTCTATGAGTGGATTATGCTATGATTATTGTAATGTTTGGAAATGAATGTTTTTAGGTTATGTTTATACAGTAATGCTCCGTAACCCTATTCTGGTGATGGATACGGGTTAGGAGTGTTACATTTAGTGATATCAGAGCTATGGTTTAGTTGGTTCTCAGACTGAACGTAGCGAGTACGAGTCTAGAAATACATGTCATTATATAACCTGTGATTGTGTGGTAACTCCTAACTCAATTTGAACTATACTTTTATATAGATAATGTCATCCAACCAAGTCGATTCTGATGAGGCTGAAAGTATCGCGCAAGCCTCTGTTCATGGAGCAGCGTTGAGTGGAAGTAGACCCGTATTTAAGGTATGGGGAGGAGAGGCTAAGGAAACCTTCTTCCAGATGATGAATGAGTGGTTCACCGATTTTCTACGAACGAACCCGATGGCTCAACGACCTCAACCCCTACATATTCCCCAACCAATCCCTATAGTTCCTCAAGGTTTTGAACCAATACGATTGAGCAAGCCTCCAGTTGATAAAATCCGCAAATATGAGGCTGAAGAGTTTAGAGCTACGTCTAAAAATGATCCAGATAGAATCGAGTTATAGTTAGAAAATACAATCAGGGTTTTCAACGAATTATCTTGTACGCCGGTAAAATGTGTGAAATTTTTTGTTTCCTTACTGAAAGACTCAACCTATCAGTGGTGGAATACCTTGGTTTCAGTTGTGTCAAGAGAATGAGTAGACTAGGAATTCTTTCAAACTGAGTTCTATAGCAAATATGTGAGTCAGAGGTTTCTTGACAAGAAACACAAAGAGTTTCTCAAGCTTAAACAAGGCCAGATGATACTATCTGAGTGAGAGACAGGATTTGTTTGATTGAGCAAGTATGCCCGAGAATGTAAACTGACTGAGATTGCCATGTGTAAACGGTTTGAAGATTTGCTGAATGAAGACATGAAGCTGTTAGTCAGGATTCTAGAATTGAAAGAATTTTTTATTCTAGTTCACCGAGCACACAAAGCTGAAGAATTGAGTAAAGCTAAAAGAAAATTTGATTTATGAGTCTTGTGATTCGAGCAAGAGATCGGTGGGAAAATCATCTCATTTATCGTCAAAGAAGTCAAAAGAATATCATAATCGTTCGTTAGCTTCAGTGGGTCATTCTGGTAGAGATAGAAGAAAATAGCATGCGAATTTAAAACCTCAGGCTACTCTATATCGAGCCTAGCACACGGCCTAGCACACGGACGTGTGAGGCCATTTTGAGTGTTACACGGCCTGGCACACAAGCCGCTGGCTTGGCCATGTGACCAAACTCAGATAATTACACGAGCATGGACATGGGCTGGAACACGGCTGTGTGTCCCTAATTCGATTGTTAGATGGCCTGAGACATAGGCGTGTGTCTCAGCCGTATGAGTCATACAGCCGTGTGACCCTTGCAGTTTTGAATTTTCTAACCTTTTCCACAATGTTTCAAATGTTCCTGATTTAGTCCCGAAATATTTCTAAAGTGTTTCTAAGGCCTCGAGGGTTCGAATAAGGGGCGATATAAATGTCTGTAAGTGGATTATGCTATGATTATTGTAATGTTTGGAAATGAATGTTTTTAGGTTATGTTTATATATTAATGCTCCATAACCCTATTCTGGCGACAGATACAGCTTAGGAGTGTTACATAAACTCAAGTTACTTTGCTACCCTTGCTCACAACCTTTTCAAGATATTTATTTGTACTCGTTTTTTCTCTTCTTTATTATCATTATTTTCTTTTTCTTTTCTTTTTTCTTTTTTCTTTTAGCATGTCACAAAATTCTTTGACTTGATATTCACAATGGAGCATACACTAAATTACCTAGCTCTCAATCATGTCATAATTTAAATATAAATCACTTGTGAAGCTAAGGTTTTTGACTAAAAAGATGGATGAAGTAAACAACTACCTTCTTAGCTACTCAGTCTGTTGCTATAGTGAAGTACCCATTTTCTTTATTACACACTATTACTTGGACTCACCTTTCGAGTCAACAGCACAGTGGAGCAAATAAAATGGTGCTAACTTACTCAACAATTTTAAGCATTGGAGTGCCTATTGTCCTTTATTTAAGTAATGTCGTGGCAAAATGACTGAGTTTGGCTTCAAAAACCCTAAATTCATCAAAAAGCCCTTGCTATTAATCAAAAAGGGAAAAAAACTAAGTATAGGACATCTCATTTTTAAGAATTAATTTTCACGCAATCTAACCTAAGCTAAACTCGCCTCATCCACTATCACATGTTTTAGATATACTGAAGAATATAAGCTCATCATCGAACATCACAAGTACAGTTTGAATTTCTCGCAGATAAAACAGTATTTAATAATCACATGGCATTGGAAAACAACTTAACTATACTAGGATGAACATACATACTAGATACGTAATGCAACCTAAATGCACAATACATCACCCCAAACTTAAGGGATGCATTATCCTCAATGCATGAATAGATATATGCAAACTATCTATGTACAGACAATGTCATGGCAAAATATATGCAATGCAATATGTTTGAAATAAAACGAAAACTTTCCTTGCTTGGACTACATTGTAGATACTTCATTATGTCTGACGAGTTGATTTATGAGCAGCAACCTTGTACCTTTACTTCCTCTTCATCCTCACAGTCAGTCTCAATACTGACAAACTTTATTTTCTCTGGTTCTTCCTCTGATGCTTTAGGTGCATTCTCTTAATTGGTAGGATTTGTCAATGGGTTCTGCGTCACCGACCCCATCCCCTCTTGCAGTTTATTAAACAAAGGAAATAAAATAACTAAGAGAAATTTAAATCGACAAAATAAAATAAAAATAAAAAGAATTTTCAAGATGTTGAAGTTAAACATCTCAAAGATCAAAGGACTATTTGTCTCACTCTACATAAGCACCCCAATAGTGTTTCAAGCGTTGTCCATTAACTTTAAATGTGTCCCCTATTTTCATGTACTTGACATCAACAACTCCATGTGGGATATATATGAGCTACCAAGCATTATTCATCAAAATTGAAAGGTTTATTTTGCTCCAGCAAAGTGTATAAGGGTCTCCGCTCAAATGAATCTTTATCACTATCAAAACTGATGTGGCAATATATCATGAACTCTTCCTCCACTACTATTTCTATTAAGTCAATGGCATGGCATTCTTTATATCATCAAAATATTTCAGTGCATTAAATACATTGAATGTGACCTATTGATCATTCATCCTCATGGTCAATTCACCTTTCTACACATCAATTGAAGTCCTGCCTGTAGCAAGAAAAGGCCTTCCAAGAATAATTGGCACATCTTTGTTAGCTTCACAATCTAAAATAAGAAAATCAGCTGGAAAAATAAACTTATCTACTCTTACCAACACATCTTCAATTTTACCTTCTGGATGTGCATAGGATCGATCAGCCAGTTGTAATGTAACTGTAGTAAGTCTAGTTTTTCCAATTCCCAGCTTCCTGAAAATAGACAGCAGTATTAGATTTATACATACTCCTGAATCACATAATGCATTACCAACATAATGATTTCCAATTAAACATAGGACAAAGAAACTCCCTAAGTCCTTCAACTTTGGAGGTAATTCATCAACATTGTTGTGCACCCTTAAGTGAAAGCAATAGTCTCAAGTTCTCCCATTCTGTGCTTCTTCGACAGTATATCCTACATAAATTTCATATAGTTTGGCATTTGCTCCAAATCTTCTACTAGTGATATATTAATATGTAGTTGCTTCAAGACCTCCAAAAACCTTTTGAACTGAACATCTTGTTTAGAATTATGTAATTTCTGAGGAAAAGATAGAGGTGGTCGCCCTTCAGGTTTCTGATATTGTTTTCCTATAGCGTTTTTATTGGCAGCCTGATCTAGTTCTGCCACAGCATTCTTCTGCTTACCCTTTTCAAGTGTAATATGTTTTTCAGATGGCTTTGGGATCTTTACATGGTTGTTATTTGAGTTATCCTCTCCTGCTGTGGCATCTTGAACAACATCATTTAACTGAGTTCCACTTCTAAGAGTGATCACTTTGCACTGTTCTTTCCCTTATGTTATCCAATTCTAGGTATCGTTGGCAATGCTCCTTGTGGCCTCAAATTTAAAGCATTTGCTATTTGCCCCACTTGATTCTCAAGAGCTCGTAGGGACATAGCTTGACTAAGGTATCTTTCTTGGCCATAAATTATTTCAACAAGTCTTCAATAGATGGTGATGATAATGACTGGCCTTGTTGTACATTTTGCCTCGGCATAGGATGATTATAACTAGGCGATGCACTATCGGCATTCTTCTTGTAGCATTGTTAAAATTCCCCTCACCTTGATTATTCCAACTAAAGTTTGGATGTTGTCCCCACCCTGGATTATAGGTGTTGGAATAGGAATTATTATTCCAATTGAAATTACCTATGTAGCACAGGAATGTTGGGTTTGGTGGGCATTCATCCAACACGTGGTCATCACCACAATAAACACATGCTAGCCTAATAGCTTTCACCTCCTGAACTGTAGTTGGTATCTCTATCATCTTGATCATATTAGTTAAAGATGAAACATGGGTAGTCAATGAAGTGATTGTATCAAGTTCCATGGTACCAGCAGCTTTCTTACCCGTTCAAACTCTCGTGGTAGGATATTGATAATCATTGCTGGCAATCTTTTCCAAAATCTCATATGCTTCATTATAAGATTTATCCAACAAAATACCATTGGTGAAGGCATCAATTACCATCCTCGTATGCGCATTCATTCCATTATAAAATAACTCCATCTGTGTCTAGTGCTGAAATCCATGCATCGAGCACTTCTGAATGAAGTCTTTAAATCGCTCTTAAGCTTCATATAGCGTTTCATCATCCAATTGCCGAAAAGATGTGATGTCATTTCTAAGCTTGGCATTCATATTTGGAGGATTATATCGTAGAAAAAAACTCTAGCAAAGATCATTCCATGATGCTACTATTCAGTACGGCAGAGCATTCAGTCATGCTCTCACACGATCTCTTAAAGAATATGGAAACAGTTTAAGCCGCAAAGTGTCTTTAGGCACACCCTACTGTCTCTATGAGTCATAAACCTCTAAAAAAAGTCTTAAATGAAGTATTGGATCTTTATTAGGTAATCCACTTAACTGTCCTACTATTTACAACATCTAAAATATTACCAGTTTCAGCTCAAACTACTAAACTTGTATTTGTGGTCTGACTATCTCTGGATTCAAATCATCCAAAATTAGCACAACATGCTCTCAAATTGGTCTATCTCGGTCATCTATCACTCTACGAACATGAAGATTAGCATCCTGACCATTCAAATTATCATTGAGACTAGGATCATTTTCGTTTCTAGCATCATAGTTCTTTTCACCTTCTTCGTAAAGTTATTTCGATCTCTGGGTTAAAAGGATACTCTTTGTTAGCAGGAATATCTTTTCTCATGTACTGATGGAAAACTTATAGAAAAATATAACTAAGTTAAATAAAACTAATGGAGCTAAGTGAAATAACAAAACCAATTTTTAGGAAATTGTCAATCCCTGGCAACGGTGCCAAAAAATTGTCGCGTGTGAATATGATATGTGAATTGTGCAAGTATACACGTTGGATCAACTAATAAAGTGATAAGTGAGTATCATTCCCATGAGGTTCCGATTGACGCACAAAAGTGGTCAAGTTATTATAATAGAGTGTTATTAATGCTATGGCAAAAACAACGATAAGTATAAAGGAGTAGTGATGTATGTAATATGTGGAATTTAATGAATACATGGAAATGTTATGGCAAAACAAAAGTAGAAATGTAATGGAAATTATGAGAATTACTACGGGAATATTATGTAAATGAACAAATAAATAACTAATAATGATGTGACAAAGATACCATGGCAAAGAACAAAGGATATACGATGTTGATTTGGAATGTTGGAATTACTAAGAATCTACCCTTATTGTCAGAGATGCCTCGAAAAAATCATAATTAATTTACTACTTAGAAGAGTTCTAAAGTGGTCTGCTTCTTTCGAGAGCAAAAGTCTCAAGTTACCTTACCCATGACAATAGGCCTTTAATACGATACCCTGCACTATTTCTTTCTGTATGAATGTTGCTCTATATCTAAAGTCTACTACAAGCATCTATTGAATACTTGCTGATATCATTCAATTTCGGTCCAACTAATCCAACTTTTTCAAAATTAAATTAGTTTATGTGCATGCTACACAGTCTCTATGTCTAGGAATTGCACGCTTATAATTTAGAAAAAAATAATTAAATGAAACAGTAAATTAATTCAAATCTATGTTTCAACCATTAAAGAAAATAAAGGTTTCATCATGTAATCTCAACCCTATGAGATTTAGCTCATGGGTTGGCACATAAAATTTAAAACCAAAATAACATCCAACACCATTTTCATCATTCCATTCAAGGAAGAACAAAGGAAGAAAAGTATAAGACTTTGAGAATACAATTTTTGCATGTCATGTTCACACTCCAACAACATAATTCAGGCGATGGCTAAGAGGGACTACTTTTGTCTTCCTCTTTTTGTCTCTACTCAGTCGCTACCCTCTATTTTTGCCTAAGGATCTGTTGCTTTTTGTTCGTCATTTAGGGTTTCCTCCTTTGGCTTCTTATAGCTTTTTTCCTTGGGTAAATCCAACAAATCATGTTTATCTTCTCCTCTTTTTAAAATTTTTTTTCTAGAATAAAAATAAACATCCCAGGATTATCTTCTCCTCTTTTAGGTACATTTTTTTGGTAAAACTACAGTTGGGCTGAAATTGGTATGCATTGAGTGTTGACTCGGTCTTCCTAGAATTGCCACAGCATTCGTGCTAACCAAATGTCCAACCTTTTGCCCTGGTAAACCTTTACTCCTTTATTTCTCATTCCTCAACCTGCACCTGCCAAAGCACCAAACACAACCCTACCATAAGCAATTAAAAGTATCTATTATTGATTTTTTTTGGTAAGTGGTAATAGGACTTGTAACTAATATAGTTTTGGAAAAAATATAATGTTTTTTAGAATCTTTGAGGCATATTTTCGATTGGTAAATGAGGAGTTTTGAATCATAAAATTATGATTTTATGTTCTACCCCATGAGACCTTTACAACGAGATATCATATGCTCAAAATGGTTGAGTGATGAATGAGAAATTGATGCTCAAAGTAAGCTACTTGGAAATTATGTTGAGAAAAATGAAAAAGCATTAATCCCACATTTATTAGGAATCAAGTGTGGAACTTGTATATATATGTAAATCAACTTGGTGGTTATTAAATGAGTAAACTAATGCTCTCCCTCGTGAGCAGGGGGTGCAAATCTAAATCCACTGAGGTTGGGGCACACCCGCACGACATGGGCGTTTCCAAGATTTTACTCAAATTGATTTAAAGGCTTCTTTAATGCATATTTGTATCTTTATTCATGGAAATTTCTAAAATTCTTCCACATTGAATGCTTATAAAAGCCTAAATTCTTTAAAGACACACAACGAATTTATTTCACTCTCGAAAATTCTATTCCTTTTCTCTCCAAAATTTTCAAACGTCCGGTGATAGAAGAATGCAAGGTTTGTTCGTTGATCACTGCAGACGTACTACTGCCGCAATCATTTTGTTATTGTATCCTGGGAGACAGATGACCAACATTTCTCTAAGTACCATAGGAGCAGCTGAATCTGTCTTAAGAAAACTGTGAAAACAGGCCTCAGCATCTAGTAAAACTCGATTTCCTTATTCAATTTCTGCTTTTTCAATATCTTGTTTATATAATTATTTTTTAGATTTGATGTTTTAAATAAATATTAATATTTATTTAATTTATTTTGTTTAGATCTGATGTTTTTACACAAATATAGATATTTGGTTATATTATTTGTTCAAGATATTATATTTAATATAAATATTTACATTTATATTTGTTCGCTAACGTGTTTTGTCCAACAATCTTAAGACAGATTTTTATTATTTTAAAATTCTCTAATCCGAGTAGAACGAGGCACGAAGGCGAAAAAAACATATTCTGTCTAAGAAAAAAATTAAATTGAATAAAATCTATTTCGGGATTTATGATTGTCGTTCAATAGATTTTATTCCTTTTTTATTTTGTTTCCAAACAAGAATTAATTGAATAATTCTATTTCAGAATTTATTCTCGCATCTCAACAGATTTTATTCTATTTTGATTTTGTTTCCAAACAATAATTAAATAAATAATTCTATTTCGAGATTTATTCCCGCCATTTAACAGATTTTATTTGATTGTGATTTTGTTTCCAAACAAGATTTAATTAAATAATTTTGTTTCAAGATTTAATCCTGTCGGCCAACAAAATTGATTTTAATTTTATTTCAGAATTTTAACTCTTCCATTTAACAAAATCAAAGGGTAATATAAATTTTAAATTAAATTTTTTATTTATTGTGGCTTTAATTGTGGCTTTAAATTGTGAAAGCTTAAATTGTAGCTTCAAACTTGTGACATCAAAGAAAAAAAAATTTATCAACGGTGAATTAAAAAAGACAATATGAGAGTGCATGTCTAGGATTGGTTCTTTGAAAGACTTGGTATTTAAGCGTGCCAAGTGCACCACCTCTCTTTCAGGGTTACCTACCTAGCACATTTTTTTTTGTCTTTCAATTAGACCGTGTAAACTTTTGTTTCAAGTTTTATTAAATTCCTATCGTCTAGCAAAAGTTGATAATTTTTTTCTAATTTTTGTTTTGTTTCTGAAATCTTAACAGAAAATGGAAACTCCCACCAATGCTATGGAAGATATGGACTTATGTGCTGTGATTTTTGAAGTCAACATGGTTGACTCACATCCAAGAGAATAGTGGCTTGATACTAGTGCCACACGTCATATTTGTTGTGACAAAGACTTCTTTTCTGAGTTGGAGCCTTGTGAAGATAGGGAGAAGCTCTATATGGGCAATGCTATGACTTCCAAGATCAAGGAGAATGGTACTATAGTCTTGAAGATGACTTCTGGCAGAGAACTCAAGCTTCAAAATGTGTTGTATGTGTTTGACATACGCAAGAACCTTATTTCTGAGACACTCCTTAGTGTACACGGTTTTAAGACGGTGTTTGAATCCCAGAAGCTAGTTTTGTCTAAAGGGTGAATGTTTGTGGGAAGGGGATATGTATTAAATGACATATGGAAACTTAAAGCAATCTCTGTAAAATCAAAAACTATGAATAAGAGTGTTGTTTCTTCTTCTGTTTATATGCTTGAGTCATTTAATTTATGGCATGGTAGGCTCGGACATGTTGATTATGATACTTTACATAGATTAATTAATTTAGAGCACATTCCTTCATTTCACATTAGTTATAAACATAAATGTGAAACTTTTGTTGAGGAAAAATTAACAATGCTTTCGTTTGAAACTATTGAAAGAAATACAGAACCACTCGATCTAATACATAGCAATGTTTGTGACTTAATGTTTGTTCAAACCAAAGGAAGGAATAAATATTTTATTTCCTTCATTAATGATAGCACAAAATATTGTTATGTATATTTGCTTCAGAGCAAAAACGAAGTTATAGAGAAATTTATTCTCTATAAACAGGAAGTTGAAACCTAACTTAATAATTAAGATGGTAAGAAGTGATTGTGGTGGTAAATATGTTGAACCATTTAGTGAATACTATGCACAACATGGTATTATTCATGAAGTGACACCACCATACACTTCTCAATCGAATGGAATAACCGAGCGAAAAAATCAGACTCTAAAGGAAATGATGAACGCATTACTAGGAAGCTCTGGGTTATCACAGAACATGTGGGGGGAAGCTATTCTATGAGCTAATTACCTTTTAAATAAGGTTCCCTACAAGAAAAGGGACAATACACCATATGAGTTATGGAAAGGTAGAAAACCTTCCTACAACTACTTGAAACTGTGGGGGTGTCTTGCAAAGGTAATGGCTCCATTACCAAAGTAAATGAAAATAGGTCTTAAAACGGTGGATGTATTTTCATAGGCTATGTAGATCATAGAAATACATATAGGTTTCTTGTGTATGAATCAAAGAATCCTGACATTCACAAGAATATTATATTGGAATCAATGAATTCTTTATTCTTTAAAAATATCTTCCCTTGTAAAGCTAGGGAAGTTGATTCAAGTTCAACAAAATGAACTTCAGAGACTATAGAAGAAAATAGTCAAGACGAGGTTAAAACTATGATAGAGCCAAGAGTAAACGAGTAACACTGCAAAAATCTTTTGGATCAGATTTTCTAACCTTTATGCTAGATGCTAAACCTCAAACATGTGGTGATGCTATACGGTCATCTAAAAGCACTTCATGGAAAGATGCTATTAAAAGTGAAATTGACTCCATCATGTAAAATCATACATGAGAATTAGTGGATCTTACTCTAGGAGTTAAACCATTAAATTCTAAGTGGATTTTTAAATGAAAAATGAAAGCAGATGAAACAATTAACAAGTACAAGGTCAGATTGGTTATAAAAGGTTATAGATAAAAAAGAAGGCCTACTTTGATACTTTTTCTCCAATATCCAGGATAACTTCTATAAGGATGATACTTGCAATTGTCGCCTTATAGAATCTAGAAGTACATCAAATGGATGTTAAAACAACTTTCCTAAATGGAGATCTTGATGAAGAAATTTACATAGAACAACCTGAGGGTCATGTAATTCTAAGACAAGAAAGGAAAGTTTGTAAATTGGTGAAGTCTTTATATGGACTTAAGCAAGCACTAAAACAATGGCATTAAAACTGTTCGACAATGCCATGATGACAAATGGCTTTAAGATTAATGAATGTGAAAATTGTGTGTATGTCAAAACTACCGATATTGGATATATAATCCTATGCTTATATATTGATGACATAGTCATTGTTGGAAGTAACAATGAAATGGTAAAACGTGCCATAGACATGTTAAATTCAACGTTTGACATGAAAGATATGGGACTAGCAAATGTGATTTTAGCATCCAAATTAAGAGGTCATATGAAGGTCTGATATTGACTTAGCCACACTATGTGGACAAGATTCTTGGGAAATTTGAAGAGGATGATTCCGGTATAGCCAAAACTCCAATAGATACAAGCCAACATTTGTCCAAAAATAAAGGTGAAAGTGTTGACCAAGTGGAATATGCAGGGGTCATAGGCAGTCTAATGTACCTTATGAGTTGTACTAGACCAGATATTGCTTTCACTGTGAGCAGTTTAAGCATATTCACAAGCAATCCAGGGGAAAACCAATGGAAAGTAATTGTGAGGATACTGAGATATCTTAGATATACTCGGGACTATGGATTGCATTATTCCAAAAATCCTATTGTTTTAGAAGGATTCTCCTGTGCCAGTTGGATATCTGATATTCAAGATACCAAAGGCACAAGTGGATATGTTTTTACATTAGGAGGAGGAGCTATGTCATGGAAATCCCCAAGACAAACGATTATAACCAGATCCATAATAGAATCTGAGTTTGTAGCTCTAGACAAATCTGGAGAAAAGGCTAAAGGGGCTTCGAAACTTCTTGGAAGATATTCCTGACTGGCCAAAGCCTGTGCCCACAATATGTATATATTGTGACAATCAAGCAACAATTGGTAGAGCACAATATGTAATATATAATGGTAAGTCAAGACATATGCGTCGTTGACACAATACTTGTAGACAACTGATCTCAAATGGAGTTATCTCTATTGATTTTGTAAAATCAAAAGATAACATTGTGGATCCGCTAACTAAATGCTTAAATCGAGATCAGGTTAATAAAACATCGAAAGGAATAGGACTAAAGCCCATGGAAATTAAAGGCGCTATGTAAAGGAAAACCCAACCTAGTTGACTGGAGATCCCAAAATCTAGGTTCAAAAGGGACAACCTAATTGCATAGGCCTTGTGAGGTCA
This sequence comes from Gossypium hirsutum, assembly GCF_007990345.1. NCBI lineage: Eukaryota > Viridiplantae > Streptophyta > Magnoliopsida > Malvales > Malvaceae > Gossypium > Gossypium hirsutum. Next base: position 45,768,294 of record NC_053443.1, read on the forward strand.
CTATAGGGGTTCTTATTCCAAGTCCGTTCCTATGAAATAAACAGTAATTTAAAGTGAGATAGGTTAAGTAAAGCTTTTAATGACCATTGTGTGTTTCGGAAAGCCAAGCAACATAAGTCACCTATGTTAGAGTGAAGTGGGGCCGCTTCGAGGAGACTATTGTGCATAGTTCTCTCAAAATCTTGCAGAACCAGGAAATGTTCATGGTCATATAAACATACCTATGAGAACGAAGACCTTGCTAGGGAGGTAGTTGTGTAAGGTATATCATTGTTTACACAAACGACAGAACAGTTCAAGGATATTGCGTCAACTAGTCAGCTAGTAAAATAAATATACTTTCACAATGGAAGGTTCAAGGGTTGATGTCTGCCTATCATATGCAACTATCAATCGTAGAATCTATCACCACATCCAGCCAATGTTTTTCATTAAACCTACCAATTTCATTCATGTGGGGTATTGTTGGAAAAATATGATTTTTTGGAATCTTTGAGGCATATTTTCGATTGGTAAATGAGGAGTTTTGAATCATAAAATTATGATTTTATGTTCTACCTCATGAGACCTTTACAACGGGATATCATATGCTCAAAATGGTTGAGTGATGAATGAGAAATTGATGCTCAAAGTAAGCTACTTGGAAATTATGTTGAGGAAAAATGAAAAAGCATTAGTCCCACATTGATTTGGAATCAAGTGTGGAACTTTTATATATATGTAAACCAACTTAGTGGTTATTGAATGAGTAAACTAATGCTCTCCCTCGCGCGCAGGGGGTGCAAATTCAAACCCATCGGGGTTGGGAAACACCCGCACGACGTGGGTAACGCGAAATGTCCGGATCGATCAGGCCCTTTTAGGCCTGCGAATATTTTAGCCCAATACGTATTTATTTTTTTTGAGCAGATATTATACAGAATCTGTTTTAAAAGAACAAATATCTCATTTTGATTTGATTCCAATCAAATTTGATTTTATTTTATTCAAATTGATTTAAAGGCTCCCTTAATGCAGATTTGTATCTTTATTCATGAAAATTTCTAAAAATTCCTCCACATTGAATGTCTATAAAAGCCTAAAGAATATTGCAGAATTCTTTAGAGACGCACAACGAATTTATTTCACTCTCGAAAATTCTATTCATTTTCTCTCCAAATTTTTCAAATGTTTGGTGATAGAAGAAGGAAAGATTTATTTATTGATCACTGCAGAAGCACTACTCCCATGATCATTTTGTTGTTGTTTCTTGGGAGACAGACGATCAACGTTTCTCCAAGTACCATAGGAGCTGTCGAGTCTATCTTACGGAAACTGTGAAAACAGGCCTCAACATCTAGTAAAATTCGATTCTCTTATTCGATTTCTAATTTTTCAAGATCTTGTTTATTTAATTATTTTTTAGATATGATGTTTTAAATAAATATAAATATTTATTTAATTGATTTTGTTTAGATCCGGTGTTTTTACATAAATATAAATATTTGTTTATATTATTTGTTCAAGATCTTGTATTTAATATAAATATTTATATTTATATTTGTTCACTAAGGTGTTTTGTCCAAACTATAGCTTCTCAATAATTGTCAAATATTATAGTGATATGCTTTTTCTTTCAATAATTCATATCTTCAAGATTAAAAGGTTTACTTTAGTATTATTCTATTTATTGAGTGTGTATTAATGTTTTGTACAGGAATCCGTTGGATTTTGGTCTTGTATAAATTAGCTGTGGTTGTGGGTAAATAAATGTGTGCCGTTCTTCATTCTCCGAACATGCTGAATATAATTATTGGCATTTCAAGTGTGGCATAATATAAAACAATGGTTGGCTTCATCATAATCTGTTTGGAGACTAACGGACCACACTTTGACCTCCAAATTTAGAAAATATTTCCAGAGTTGGAAATTGTAATTGTAATACCCTAATATTTGTACACCGCAGTGAACATGGACAATCATGTCATGATGCAGAACCAGAAAATGGTGCCAACTCTCCTTCTCCCCCTCTTTCTTCCAAAACTATATCCTCGAAAATGGTGACATCAAACTTCCTTTCGTTTATCAAAGGTTCACCCCTCACATTACAGGGTCCTGTTCGTATCTCAAGGCAATCAAACATGGAATCCATATATATGATTCTTCCCCAATCCTTGTTGTAGATTCTTTGGGGATACAAGCCTTTTTGTTTGTATTTAAATACAAAAAAGGGAGAAAGAAAAGTGCCATCTACAACTGCATGCTAATGATTGCCAAAATCACTGTTTGTTTTGTTGGAAGGCTTTCAATCTTGCGGGGTCTTGAAGAGCCTGTTTCAGTAACTTGCCATTAATTCTCTCTTACATTCCAATCCTAAAAAATGCTTCCATCTTTTAGCTGCAACAGTTTATAATCATCAGAAAGGTCTAGTCAGAATAATATTACCTTCTCCTTTTAAACAGTTTTTTTTTTTAAATCATGCCACTACAACTGTAGCTGCGCTCATGTTAACAATTAATTCCTATAATCGACATCAAAATTATATGAAAGAATTAACACTTGGTTACCGAGTTACCATATTTGAAGATAACGCGAAAGGTAAAAACACAAAAGGCAAGCATGACCAAGCAAACAAGGTATGGACATCGATTTTTTTGAATCGGGAATGACCAAATGGGACCGTGAAGAGGTGACAAAGGAGAAATCAGGCATTCACGGTTTCCATTGGATGAAATGAGATAAGATCACTGTGCTTCTTCCACGTGGCAGGTTGCCAAAGATAAGGCTTTACCATTCAAGAAAAGTTTCCACCCTCTTTGTGGTCATTATGGTTGTAATGTCATCTGATTTAGGATCCAACGGTCACCCTGTCTCCCAAACCAATCTCTAAATGTGGTGAGCTTAGACCAAATTTTATGACTATATATAGGGGATTGCACCAAGGCAGTGACACTATTAAGGGATCAGTGAGACTCTTTTGTATACCTGTAGCATATAGTAATAGTAAGCAGTAATAGCAATGGCCTCCTCCATGATCTCATCGGCAACCATTGCCACCGTGAACCGCTCCTCCCCGGCACAGGCCAACATGGTGGCCCCCTTCACCGGCCTCAAATCTGCCTCTGCTTTCCCAGTCACCAGGAAGGCCAACAACGACATCACTTCTCTTGCAAGCAACGGTGGGAGAGTGCAATGCATGCAGGTACTTGGTGATGCATAAATACCACTTAAATTACCCCAAGTGTTTGAACACAACAAATTACATAAATTGAATCAAATATATATCTTGGCTTTTGAGTACAGGTGTGGCCGCCTCTTGGGAAGAAGAAGTTCGAGACTCTCTCATACCTGCCCGATCTTACTCCCGTACAGTTGGCTAAGGAAGTAGATTACCTTCTTCGCTCTAAATGGATTCCTTGCTTGGAATTCGAATTAGAGGTATTTTGGAGCTCTAAATTATTCCATTCCTCCTCTTAATTTTTTTAGTGGGATATTTGAGTTGATTAAGTGTGTTTTATATGTATGTGCAGGAGGGATTCGTGCACCGTAAGTACTCGAGCTTACCCACGTACTACGATGGACGCTACTGGACCATGTGGAAACTGCCCATGTTCGGGTGCACCGACTCGGCTCAGGTGTTGAAGGAGCTTGAGGAATGCAAGAAGGAATACCCCAATGCATTCATTAGAATCATTGGGTTCGACAACGTTCGTCAAGTGCAGTGCATTAGTTTCATTGCCTACAAGCCTGAAGGCTACTAAGTTGTTTACTTCCCTCCTAGGAATTCCATTTGTTTCAAAGTTGTACTTAAATTAAGCCCCTCAAACCCCCCCCCCTTTTTCTTTTTCTTTTTTAGTTGAGTTATTTGGCTTGGGGTCTCTCTTTGTTTTGTTTTTGGATTTCCAATGGAACGGCTGAGAACTAATGAATAAAAAGGTAGTTTCTTGCCATATTTCATGAATCCAGTTCTTCCTCCATTTTCAGTGCTAAGATATTCATGTTAAGATAGGATAAAAATTAAAAGAAAAAAAGGTGATTGGGTGGTCTGGCTTTAAAATAAGAGGATAAAGATTTTGTGGACAAGCAACGCTGTGCTGTTGGAGGCTCATTATCTTAGTACATAGGAATACACCAAAGAAACCATTTTTATTAAATTGTTTTATTATGACATCACAAGTTTCTATTATTAAAATAACAACTTAAAAAGGCTAAATTCAAATATATATATATATATATATATATTCTGCTATATTCTGCATTCAATCTATTTCCTCGTTAAATATTAAAATCACTATTGGTATAGTGATAAATGATTTGCATTACATAAGTTTTAGTTGACATCTTCGAGCTTAATTTAAAAATAATAATAATGAATTTAATACATAATATATTTTTATTTTATCATTTTCACCCTAAATTTTTTTTAAAGTCAAATAATAGTTTGTTTTGAATAGAAAAATTGAAGAAACTGTTAAATTTTTAATAACACCATGTGACAATTTATATGACAGTTTACATATATTTCATTGTTTATGTAGATAATTTTTTAAAAGAAATTACAATTTTTTTTAAAATATTATTTTTAATTTTATAAATTACATCATGCAAACTATTGCATCAATGCCATTTAAATTTAAAAGATGTAGTCACTTTTTCCATCTAAAAAAAGCAATTTAACTAATTTTCAAGGTTGACGGTAAAATATCCAAAAAAATAAAATAAAACTAAAATACTAAAAAAGTATTGAATTTATTATTATTTTAAAAATAATAATTATGATTTTCTTTATTAGTTTTTAACCCAACATGGAAAAGGAAAACCATAATAATGCTTATTAATTATAATATTGAATAATACTAGTAGCTCTATGTTCTTAAACTCAATTTCATTACAAAAATTGTAACTCAAAGGGTTAGGATTTTTTGTTTTCTAATTTGTGATTAATTAGTGGACTATAATTTCCATTCTCTTTTTTATATAAAAAAAAACCCTAATATTAAGGATAGCTACATTTGTGGAGGAACCAAAAGATAGAGAAATTCAGATAAGAATTGTCTCCCTCTCCCTCTCAGTCGAAGTGCGTCAATAATTGGAATAGAGCTCTAAAAATGCAATTCTAGAAAAAAAATTTTGCCTATCAGATATTAGTTTAAATATTGGTTAAATTGCAATTCGAATAAGTAATTAGGAGTAGAAAATATAAAAAATGACACTAACGTAATTCAAAAAATTTCACCATCTATAAGGTTTTGCTCAAAAATTGACATTAAAAATTTGTTCGCACGGTTCAAAAAAATTTTCCATTTATAAGGTCTTACTTAAACATTAAAATATAATTTAAATTCAACTCACTCTCATTAAATTTTTTTTAAAAAAAAAGCTTAGTTATAAACTAATCGATAAAAATATATTACTTACAAAGAATTTACACTCAGATAGATTTCTAATATAAACAGAATAAATACTCTCTCAACTCCTCTAAAAAAATCGAAAATACATTTAAATAGGCATTATGGTAATTTTTAAAATGGTAATGTGATCAAAATGAATATGGGAAATCTCATTTCAATTAAATAACTTATTATAAAATATAATAAAAGAGATTTTCTTAAATCAATCTCTTTTAAATGAGGTAGGCATATTACATAAAGATTCTTTAAAATTTTTCACTTCATTCAATTTTTTTCAATATTGTAATTTACTTAAAAATATATAAATATATACATGTTAAGTAAATTATAATATTTTGTCGACTTTTGGCCTTTCCTTAAGTCGCAACTAACATTATAACTGATGTTAACAAAATTCATAATTGTTTCTCTACCATGTGTAGCCTAAAAATGTTAAGATTAGAGAAGCAATACGTAAAAGATAAAGAAAAGAACGATAAAAGTCATTGTTTTTTTTTTAAATTTTAAGATATGTTTTAAAAAAAAAGAAATTAAAGTATTTATTCTGTTAAATTGGATAGTAATTATCTAAAATTTTAAAATACACACTAAAACATTCTCAATCATTAAAATTTTTTATTTATATCTTACGGCCTGTTTAGTATTACTTCTTAGAAGTATTTTTTAAGATAAAATGTATTTTTGAGATAAAATATATTTTAAAAAAGTACTTTCTTTACCAAAAGTAAGAGGAAATTTAAACTTTAACTCAAAAATACTTTTTAACCCAAAGCGCTTTTAAAAAATATTACTAAATTATCTCTTGTAAGTACAAAAAAAATATATCAAATTTGAAAATATATATATATTTCGCAGGTTACTGAAATATCTTAAATATTTGAGAAAAACCAACCAGAATAAATCCATCCAATGGAATACTGAGAAAAAATAAAATAATAGTTGTAAGAAAATGAGTGGCGTCACATTTACACTAATGGTTTCCCAAGTGGTACATGAGAAGTTTTTAAGGCTCCTATAAATTTATTTTCGGGACCATAAACGTAGACCTACCAATAATTGCATTTGTTTTCTTTTTATACTTTTATAACTCATAATATTGTATATTTATATAAATCCCAATTTTTTCACTCATATAAAATATAGTGTTAAATTCGAATGAAAAAAGATGTTAAATTTGTGTTGGGTAAAAATATAAGAATTTTATGTTATTTGCAAAATATTCCGTGGTATTTATGTTAGAACCGTAAATAATATCTAATATAAATTAAAATTGTAAATTAGGATCTGTCATGTCTAATTATCAAGAATATAAATCAAGAAAAAAATTAGATGCGGGAGCATACTTAAATTTACCGATTTCTTGAAATCTACGGATCTTGGAGTTTTGATCTTCCAAATTAGCATATAAGTAATCTAAAGAATGTGACTCTCTTTTGGTATAAACAAAAACACCAAAGCAATTCACGCATATACGTGTATTCAAAATCAGATAGAAAAAACTTATCATGCATATATAATGTAAATCTAAAATTGTATTAATGATTAAACAGAGATTTGCATGAATACTTGAAAAATACATTCAAGCTAATAAATCTCAAAAAATAAAATCATAATAGTTAATATATCTCATAGTTCATATTGTAGACCATATCAACATAATTTAACTAAATATTTGGAACCATAAAATGCCAAAATCTAATGTTGTAGAACCAACCTTAAAACCAAATTATTTAAACATGTACATAGTTTACATGAATTTGCATCAAACACCTGTCAAATTGAATATATAACCATAACAGAAAAAAAAATTAACAACGTCAACGATATCCATCAAAACTTAATGTCACCAATTAAACTATAAAATGTATCTTATTGAATAATGGTTATAAACACCTATCCACGCAAACTATAATCATGTATTAATCCTGAAAATCATTGATATGCATAATATATATACAATATAATAATAGAAAAATAATACTGGCTTGCCTTACATATTTTATGTAAACTCAAATTTATATATAAAACTTATTTATACGCACAAACACTTAAAAAAATCCATAACCACCAAATATAAAAACAATCCCAAATTATATAAAGGCCTTCATATGCGCAACTACTTATAAAAATTTATAGCCACCATAAAAAAAACCCAAATATTGTAATTTTAGTCGGGTTCCATAAGAAACTTATATAAAATAACTATAACAGAAACCAAGTAATCATTCGTATATATGAATTGAATTCAATCGTGAATATAATTCATCATGAATAAAGACAAAAGATGATAATTCCATATACATTTAACCACAAATAGAAAATTTAAAATAAATAGTGCAGAAAAAAATATCTTAACAACATTTATTTATTCGATTATCAAGTGAATTACTATTCAAAACCAATTATATAACCCAATTGAAATTCTTCAATTGCAAAAAGTTGTAAGTCTGTAACTTTAATCTAATAATAACTTTAACCAAAATTTATAAAATAAGTGTGCGAAAAGAAGAGAAAGAAATCTCACAAATCTATTTTTATCAATTGATTATAAATAAATAAATAAACCTTCATCTTTCGAATAACATACGCAAATATTAAACTAGATTATATTTATAAAACCCTAAACTTTATTTAAAGAATCAAAACCCAAAAATTTTATTAAGAATCTCAAAGATTTAACATAGTATATAATTAAAATATCAAATCCATAAATTTAAAAAAGAAAAATGAATCAATCCAAAAATAATAAAGAATCAATTCATTCCCTATTATTCAACATGACAAGCTCTAATGCCACTTGTTAGAACCGTAAATAATATCTAATATAAAATTAGAACTATAAACCAGGATCTGTCATGTCAAATCATAAGAATAAATCAAGAACAAAACTAGATGCGGAAGCATAGCTGAATTCATCGATTTCTTGAAATCTACGAAACTTGGGGTTTTGGTCTTCCAAATTAGCACACAAATAATCTAGAGAATATGGTTCTCCCTTTTCTAAAGATGGGATATTAGAAATGTTACATTGTATGTAATTTGGAAACCATAACCATAATATATATATATATAACTTTGACACATTAGCCCTAATTTCTAATCAACTCATCATCAATTAAAAATTAATTACTAGAGTATCTACACATATTTGACCCATATTTTTTTTAATAATTAAAACCCAATAAACCGTAACCAAATTAAATCACTTTTAATTTAAACTAACCTATTAAAATAATAAATAATAACATGTAATTACCATTATTATTATATATAATAATATATAATACTATTATTATTATTATATATGTAATGTCCAGATTTCTATCTATTTATATAAATCTCTCCTAAATTATGCTTTCACGAACTTGTAAGAGTCAAAACTGTCGAAAGCTACTTATGGGGTGTGGCTGTATAATAGATCGATCAAGGTAGTGCTGAGCGAGTTTTTGTTTTTGTTTTTGTTTTTCTTATATATATACTCTATACAGTTAGGTTGATACACACGTGGAAGGAATATGTTAGAAAAATTAAATACTAAAATAAGAAATAAAATAATGGTTTAAAACATGTAAAACATTTTTCTTAAAACTTTAAAATATTTTTAAATTACATCAGCACTTCAAGTAAAATAATAAAAATATTAATAAAAATCCATTTATATAAACATCCAATAGGTGATATATCCTTTCATAAGGATATATATTTTAATGAAACACCCTTTTATAAGATTATATTGTTTTATAATATAACTTTACATAAAATTATAATTTTATTAGATAATTTTATATATAAAAATTTTATCTTTACAATACAATTATTTGATAAATAATTATAATTTTTTTACATAATAAAATATTATTACTACCAATATTATAAACTATTGCAAAAAGGATACTCACACTATATATTAGATCTGTCCATGGGCCGGGCCGGGCCCGGAAAAATTTTTGGCCCGCCTCTTAGGCTCGGGCCCGGCCCGAAATATGGACATGAAATTTTGCCCAGGCCCGGCCTGAGAAAAATATCATAAGTCCGAGCCCGGCTCGGCCCGGCCCATTTTTAATAAACATTAAAAAATTATTTTAAAAATAAAAAATAAAAAAATTTTAAAAGTATTTTAAAATTAAAAAATAAAAATAAAAAATATATATTTATTATATTCGGGCCGGGTCGAGCCGGGCCGGGACCAAAAAAGTGATGCCCGAGACCTTACCCGTTTTTTAAACGGGCCTTATTTTTTTACTCAAGCCCATATTTCGAGCGGGGCATTGGGCCGGGCCGGGCATGGACAGGTCTACTATATATGCACACCCTCCGTTCAAAGAGTGTTATCTAAATAAAAATTTACCCAATTCTTTAAATCTAAAAAATTATATAAATCAATATCTTTTAACCACTAAACCAAACATAAAAGTTAACGGTGGACAGTGAATTGAGTTGATTATATTTAGAACATCACACCACAGCCACATCAGCTTCCAAAATAATATGAAAAAGAGTTATCCAAATGTGAAGCTACCAATGTCCCGACTCTTAGCTGCTTCAACCATTCCATTACTATCTCCCAACCACCCTGCCTTTGCCTCCCCTTTCTTTATTGATCTCGTTCGCTCGCTTAAATTTTAATCCTACTTTTAATTTTATATTTATTATATTAAAAATTCCATTGAAAAATATTTCAATAATTAATTGAGTTCTCAAATAGGATAATACTCAATTGAGTTTTTAATTAAATTTAACTACTCAATTGAATCCTCAATCGAATTTAAGCAATTAATTAAATTCTCATCTTTTAACATCGTTAACTTGTCAATGACTTCATCACGTGTTATGCCAGGGTTGTGCCACGTAACGAAATTTGGTAATTTTTATTATATTTATTTTAAAAATAATAAAAAATTTAAAAAAATAAAAAAGGCATTTAAAATTTTAGAACATTAAAAGAAAAAATAGACTTTAAAAAAATTATTAAAAATTATAAAAATAGAATTCATTAAAAAGCATAATTTTTTTTGAAATTTTAGAAAAAAATTTAGAAAAATAGAATTTAGAAAAATTATAAAAAAATCATAAAAAATTGTAAATATAATTTTTAAAAATTATAAAAAATGGAAATATTAAAATATTAAAAATAATAGAAATCATTTAGAAAATAAAATTTAAAAATTTTAAAAATTTTAAAAAAATTTAAAAAATTAGATATTTTAGAATTTTTTATGCTTTTTAATGATTTTATAAAAAAAACATTTTTTTAATAATTTTTATAAATTGTATATTTTTAAAAGTTTCAAAAAATTTAGATTTTTAAAAATATTTTTTTATGATTTTTTATAAAAAATTAAATTACCAAATTTCGCTACGTGGCACAACTCTATTGTGCCACATGGGGGAGTTAATGTTGTGTAGGGGCTTCCACAGAAAGTGTTGATTTGAATGATTAATTGAGTGCTTAAGTTTGATTAAGGACTCAATTGAGTGTTGCTTTTGATTGAGAACTCAATTGTTTATTGAATTATTTTCAAGTGACTTTTTTATATAATAAGTATTGTGGGGTGTGCCTCGCATTTATCGGATAGTTTGCAGACACTTACCAAAGTCAGCCAGCAATGTCACGACGAGAAGCTTCTCGAAGTTGCGATGACGGACGACATTATGATGACGTAAATGAGGACGTTGCGATGTGACAACGTGTTTCCCACAAACATCGAATTTCTTTTCCTAATTAAACTATGTTATCTTTTCCCAGTCGAACTCTAATTACTCTAGGGATATTTTAGTAATATTATGACTTTAATATTAGCCTATTTAAATGGTTTTTGTAACCTTATTTTAGAGAGTTAATATAGAATATCTCTTATGTGAGATTTGATGAAGAGTTTTGGGGAGAGTTTTGGAAAGAGCTTTGTATTTAGGTTTTTGAGTTTTGCTCTTTTAGGATTATTTTCTTTATCTTGTACTCTCGTATGTTTACTCATCTAGTGAAAAGTTGAAGTCTCATTTGCCCCTGTCCTTTTTATCCTCTTAACTGAGGGTTTTCCACGTAAATATTTGTATGTTTGATCTTCTCTATTTTCTTGTTCGTTGCTTATATGGGTCGATCCTCAACAAACTAGTATCAGAGCTAGGTTATGTTTTTGCAATCGACCCGTTCAAGTATAATGACAACGATTTTGATATTGAAAAGTTCAATGAAATCATAGATTTCATATTGTAACAGTTTCGGATAAAGTAAAGTGTTTAAAGCAAGGTTGGTCGCAAAGGGTGACAATCAAGTGGAGGGAGTTGATTTCCTCAATGCTTTCTCTATTGTTGTGAAGCACACATCCGTTCAGGTATCATTGGCATTGGTTGCATTATACAACCTTGATTTGAAGACTAGGAGTCTTTCGGTTTCCAAGTTCGAGAACGGTTTGGGCTTGGTTGACATTCTGCAAAGATCAAGTTCTGCTTGTGGCGGGACCTGGAGAAGAAGGTACGGTAAATACGAGTCAAGGTGAAGATTTGTAGGGTGTGTCTCGTATTTATTGGATAATTTGTAGGCACTTACCAAAGTCAGCTGACGACGTCACGATGAGAAGCTTCCAAACGTTGTGACGATGAACGACTTCATGACGACGCAAATGATGATGTTGTGACATGGCGACATGTTTCCCACAAACACCGAGTTTCTTCTCTTAATTAAACTCTGTTATCTTTTCCTAGTCGAAATTTAATTACTTCTGGGATATTTTAGTCGTTTCAACCTTTTAAACTTAGTCTATTTAAAGGGGTCATTGTATCCCTATTTTAGAAAGGCAATTAAAGATGTAGTACTATAGAGCTTTTCTTTTGGGGACGACAATATGAGTTGCAAATGAGTTTTAGTGAGAGTTTTCGTAGTAACTATGGAGAGAATTTAGTTCTCAAGTTAAGACTTTGTTTTCAAGGTTTGGGTATGTACATTAATACATTTAAGTTTATTTTCTTCATCTTATACCCTCGTTTGTTTACTCATCTAGTAAAAAGTCGAAGCCTCCTTTGCCCGTGATTTTTATCCTGTTAAATGAGGGTTTTCCACGTAAATATTTATGTGTTCGATCTTCTATAACTTTTCTATTTCGATATTTATACAAGTCAATCTCTAACAAATATTAATTCTAGGAATTTAATAATTGAAAATCAATTAAAAATATCATTAAAAGAATGTGAGATATATAACATTTTAAAAATACTCATGTATCTAATATTGCAAACATAAATAAGCAAAAAAAACATTAAATGTGGAGTTATAAGGTTTCGATTCTAAATTAAAGATGATAAGTTTCTTCAGACTCTTTCAACGAAAGAGATTAAAAGTTTATTATTTATTTATTTATTTATTTTGCTTACATGATTTCTACGCTTCTTTCAACCAGCCAAATGAACCATTTTCATTTTAAAAATGGCATGTTATCTAATTTAATGAAATTCCTTAACCGCCTTATTAACTGAATTTTAATTATTAAATTTTAAAAAATAGAATGAGTAATTTAAAAAAAAAGCACTAAATTTCAAAAGTATAATTAAACTAAAAAGTGACAAAAAATCATGTTCAATCATAGCTGCTGCTATAAGGGATTCGGAAGGTTTTGCAATGGGTTCTTGTGTAGCTGCTAAGGTCAAAACCAGTCATGAAGCAAATGGGAATTGCTCTCCCAGTGGGAATTACAGAGGGGATGTGCATGCAATGACCATCATCAGGAACCATGTCGGTTGCTATCATATGATAAAACATAAATATGATGCTCAATACGTCATAGGAAGAAAATTTGACAATTATTGAATCATAAATTACAGAACAAAATTCAATTACCAATAGGATCTATACACAATTTCCCTTGCTCTTCTCCATGGTGATTTACAAAATCAAAATATCAAATCATTTATATTACGATTCATCATCATTTGCTCAATCCCCTGAAAATTCAATCCTTTCACATTGCCTTCCCTTCCATCCCAGCAATCAAATAGATTTTACCAGACCAAAAACCACATCATATATACACTAGTACACACAAGTTAATCTCTTTCTCCCCAAAAATAATCCATATTTCCCTAATTCATCCCTACTTTGTCCTCCCGGACGGTGGCCTTCTATGTACACTGTAGATCTAAGCCATAGCAGGGATTCTGGAATTTTGGCTATCCCTGTTAAGGCAATCAAATCCTTCTACTCTAATTGCCGCTGGTTTTAGCCCAAACGACATCCTAACACATCCCCCTTTATGTGCCGATGGCGACGGAGATGGACTTTGCGATGCTGAAAGGGCTGCAACTCTTTCGTCACCAAATCGAGCATCTTGCACAACTGGGTTCGTGGCCCTACTTGGGGGCGAACCACAAAAAAATGGGGGTGAAGATGCTACCTGTGCTGCAGATTGCTCTGCCCATAAATCACCCTACAAAAACCGAAACAAAACAACACGATAAAACAAGTCCATCCTAGAAACAAAAACATTAACACACATAACTCAAACCTCAGAAATGCAAACATCCTATATTACTCCAAATTGGAAGTAAAAATATATCCGACTTTTAGAAGCATTTTCATATAGTCGTTTATTCGGATAGAAGTGCAAGACGCAAATACTTTTAAGAACCATAGCAACTATCAAAAAGCAATATGTATATAACATTAGTATTTTCACTTCTTTAAAATACTTGAGATTCAGTGATTACCTTGTTGAGGATGATATCTAGAAGTTCTGCACTGGCTTTCGATTCACTTACATCGGCTTGGTGACTGGAATTGAAACCCAAAAATCAAAATTAATAAAAGCAAGCAAATCAAATCAACCAAAATTCCAATTAGAGAAAAGGGGGAAAAACCCAAAGGACAGAGAAAAGAAAAATAATACCTCATATGCAATCTAAAAGGCTTGATAGGGTTATTGGTGAGAACCCCAATTCGCCGAGGCTTAGGGCAAACAACGGGGCCGGCCCTATGATGCTCCGATATTGAAGAGATAAACCCTCCCATCTCCTCATAAGCGGAAACGGCAATGGGATTCTGCTGAAGATTGTAGTGATTCATCTTCCTCAAAAATCTAACATTCAAATAATTAATTACAAAAAAGAAGTCAACAACCAGATCTAAGAAAAATGATTCAATTAAGACATAGAAACAGACAATTTATATTTTTCCCCCTTTAGTTTCCTTCATTTTCACAGAATCCCAAAAAAAAAGGTCAAACCCAAAAAGGAAAACATAAATAGAAACACAGATCTAGGCCCAGACCTTAAAATCAGTGATCACGGGTTGCTGTGGAGGTAAAACTGTAATAAATTTAGGATTTATATGTCTGCGTAAAAAATATTATAATTTACATTTATATATATCAGATTCAGAGAGTTAAAAAGAAGATCCGAAATATCAGGGATTAATTAAGACGTAACAAATAAGAATGAAATACCCAGAAGGGAAATTCAAGTGTTACAGCTAAAAACTCATCATAAATATTGAATAGACACTTTGAAATTTGACTTAAAAACAGAATTGTTCTTTAACAGCAAAAAAATAGGAAGAAAAAGAAAAAGAAAAAGAAACAGATCTAAAAATATATTTTACAAAATATATACAGAGAAGTGAAATCTTATATATGATTAAATAAGTTTAAAAAAGGGAAACTTGATTTTTGAGATTTACCTGAAGGAATCCCTTTGAAAGAAGAAAAAGCAGAAAAATGGTGGATGAGACGAGGAAGGAAAAGGTCTTAATGGAGGCCAGGAGGGAAATTATATACAATGCCCATTTTACCATTGTAAAACAATCTCCTCCACTTTTTTTTTAAATATAATTTCTTTTTGAATCTTGGGAAAATTATTTTAACTTCGGTCAATTAAAATATTAATTTATCAATAAATGCCAAAAAAAATTTACGTGGATAGATCAATTTTTTTAAAAAAATTATGGGAATAAGCTATTTTTTGGAAATCACTTCCAATTTGCAGGGAAACTTGGAAGCGTTTTCAACATGTTGCATTGAAAACGCTTCCAGCTAGAATCGCTTTCTACTAAGTCACTTGGAAGCATTTTTAACATATTGCATGGAAAACGCTTTCAGTTAGAATCACTTTCTGCTAAGTCACTTGAAAATGCTTTCAGTTGGAAGTGTTTTTCCCCCAACAGTAAAAAATAATAGTTATTTAATTACTCGTTAGACACCCCCAAACAGTCAAATTTTATTTTCCTATAACCCTCTCCCATTTCATTTTTTCCAATTCAATCTCAACTCTCTCTCACATTCTCAATACCCACTTAAATTCACTAATTTTTTTACCTCTCTCAATTTTATTTTTTTATTTAAATTATCTTAACATTTTCTTAAATTATTCTTCTAATACAAATTATTCAGTTTTTTTCGAAATTATCAATGGCAAATTCTCTAATTCGTCACGATAAGAACTAAATTTTCGTCAATCAATTGCAAATGGTAATAATATTTCTTATTATATTTTAATGTGGCATAATTTTTATATATTTTTTTATATTTGAATTTATTATTTTGTATATTTTTTCCTTAAATAGGCAGAGATTGAATTTTGCAAGCCAACATTCGTAATCTACTCGCTCCTCCATCACCCTTGATCAAACCGTACTTGAGAGAAGTCGATTTTTCGCACGTGGCCCTTATAGGTAAGGGGTGTAAGTTGGACCCAACACTCGTAAGCGCGTTAATGGAAAGGTGGAGATCGAAGATGCACATTTTCCATCTTCCATGTGGCGAGTGTACTATCACTTTGGAAGATATGCAATTACAACTTAGGTTACTAGTGGATGGGTTTGCAGTGACTGGGACTGTTCACACAACCAATTGGAAAATGGTATGCGATGAACTTTTGGGGTTGGTTTCAGAGACAATTTTTGGAGGTCGGATAGCAATGGCTTGGTTAAGAAGAAATTTCAGTAAGCTTGATGAGGATTCAATTGAAGTCGAAAGAGAACAACACGTTCAGGATTACATCCTTATGTTAATAGAGGGTATCATAATGCCGGATAAGTCACGAAATTTCGTCCATTTAAGGTGGTTGTTGAAACTCGTCAATATTCGTAATCTACTCGCTCCTCCAACTTAGTTGGGGGTCCACCGTGTTGGCGACCTTGTACCAAGAGATGTGTCGAGCGACGCAACCACGAAAAATTAAAATTGGTGGTTGTATGCTACTATTGCAGTCATTGGCGCGTTATCAGCTGCCATTTTTGTCTTGAAGCAAACTACCTTTACAAATTCATTACATAATTTATTTATTGCAATAAAATAATCTAATGTTTAAATTATTCTATTAACAAATTATTTCAATAGGTGGAATAATGGGTCAAGTTACATGAGAATATCGAAAGAGCTATGAGATATACGACTTCTGTTAGACCAACGGTCTGAAGCAAAGGTAAGTATTTTTTTAAATTTGAATTATATAATATTAATGTATTTGATTTGATATTTAATAGTATATATATAACTAATTTTTTTATTATTTTAATATAGTTTAAATGGACACCATACAAGGATCTGACAATTCGATAATGCATCCCATCCGAAATCCTGGTGAATCCCAACATTTGACATGTAAATGTGCCATTGGTAGTGTACGCTATTGTGTATATGCATGAGTCGGATAGGGTGTTGCAGCAAATCGGGTTCAGACAATCGATTCTAGTGGTACCTTAGGACCTCGATCATCTGCATCCTATCAACTTGTGGGGGAGGTCGGATGAGAATTGAATTAGATTCCACATTAATATATAAACACATGTGGAATAATCGATATGAGTTTCTACCTCATCGCAATGCTATTATCGCTCTAGAGTTAGCTTGCAGTTTGGATTACATGCCTTGATTTAGGCTTTTTGGCAAGCCATGCTTGTTGAGCGAAGAATATAGGAGTTGGCAAACGCATACGAGGAGGCCACGACGACCGTCAACACATCCAAGGTTTGGCGAGGCAGGTCCATCGGTTGCACCTACTCAAGAGCCGACATCGGTGCCCACACCACCCCTGATCAGTATGTGTAGTCCTATTCTGATTCGTATACGAACACCGTCATTTTCACACAAGCACCATATATTCAACCACATTTTTCTACTTTTACTTTGATGTCAGGTTTTGTTTTCAAACCTTGGTCCCTAGTATATTACACGTCGATGCCATCCATAATTCTGGCGACGATGATGCCGATGACGACGTATAGGCCATCCATGTTTCGACCACCGACCAAGAGTCCAATTGTTATGTCACCAATGTACGAAACACAATATAGTTATACCCCTACACTGATGGTGATGCAAACACCTCCAGGATCATTGTTCTATCAAGGCGAATCATCTCCCCAACCACCTACTCCTAGATCGGAGGATGCACGATGGCAACCAAGAAGCAACTAATCGCAATCAACTACGGATGAAGGCGAAGAAGAGAAAAGGCCTATACCACAACCTGTGTCAGAGGTTTAACCAGAGTTTGGAAAATCGATCGCAATTGGGTTTGGAAAACACAACGGAAAATAAATTTAGGAAAAAACCAGAGTTTTAAAAAAAATCCAAAATAAGAATTTGGTTGTGATATCTAAAGTAATAAACACTCAATCAAAATTGTACAATTTTGATTCGTCTAGGATGAACGCTTCAACCTAGTAGTCTTCTCTATTATCCTTAAGCTCACGTCTGCCGAGTGTGGGCTCGCTTCGAATAAAAAAATTACAAAAATTACTAGTGCAGTAATTTCGTAATTTCTCTAAACTTTTGGGCTAAGTTATAAATAAGAAAAATACTCTAGAAATTTTCTAAAATAATTTCTTTAGAGAATTTTCTCTCTACAACTTTCTATTGAATTCAAGTGTGTGTAAATAATAACCCAAGACTATCTTTATATAAGGAGGGTTTAGAGAGTTCAACTATAATTAAACTTAATCACTTTAATATTAATTTTAATATTAAATCTTAATTAATAGAATATTTATCTACAAGATAAATATTAAATTAAATTTAATATTAAGATAATCACTTTGATATTAAATTAATAAAATATTATTAAGATAAGTATCAAATGAAATTTAATATTAAATCTATTAAAATAATATTATTTTTTAAATAGTTAATCAAAAATCAAATTCTTTGGTAGAGTCTCAATAGGAGTGTAATTCTTCCATTGCTTAACCACCGAAGAACCACTGCCGCTAACCATTTTTTGGCCATCGGAATGCTGTCGTCGTAACCGTCGGCACCTGAGCTGGTTTGGTTTCTATCGGTTCCGTACGGACCACTAACAGTCCGATAGGTCCGATCCAACCACCAGTTGGATATCAACTTAGTTTCACATACCAGACCTGGTTCGACTAGTTTTTAGGTCTTAGTCTCGGTTTTGGGATCCTAAGCCCAATTATGATCTCAGGTCTAATATTCAAGTTCAATTACCCATTGGGCCAATTGTCTGACTTGAAAAATTAATTTTTCAAAAATATCATATTAATTCTAATTAATTTGATTGATTTAATTTTACTTGTTCAAAATTAATTTTCCCAAAAATCACTTAGATTTTCTAAATTAATTTTTCAAGAAAATTCTTTAATCAAATTCTCTGGTTGAACAATTCTTACGACCGTCCAACTTAATTCCACATCGAATAAATCGACTCAGTTAAATTATTTCCAAAGTCGTAGAATTTACTTCTAATTCAAATGGAGTCCGATTAAGCCTTTGTTGAGCTAGCGGAGGCACCAATCGGACATATACAATTAGGTTCTAGTAATTGCAATTATGTCCAGAAGCATCGTTCCTATAATTCACAATTATTTAATATGGAGTTAGGCCACAAAAAGTACCATGATTGAAAACTACTTATTATATACTCTTTACGAAAGTAATTCATCCAACTACTTTGTCCAATGACCTCGTCATGTGTGTGTTACCCTCATATGATATCCTTGATTCCTCTGAGTTAAATTCATTCACTCAATACAATCCTATTTTATCCCATTGTCGCCATCTGTCTTCTTAATGATTAACATGATCACTGTCAACAAATGGATGTGATAAATTGCTCATTCGAGAACAAGCAACCCGTGGCCACATTCCGTATTTATCAATCCACACAATGCTAATGAGAGGATATCATTAATTCTTTAATTGAGCTATGAATTTCACTATTTCTAGTAAAACCATGCCATACACAAGTCATGTACCCAACATATCGGCTATTGGTTCGATCATCTTTAGAGCATAAGCCTCTACTTATATCAAAGCACATGAGTTACATATGCATGGTCATTGACTAACTCAGGATTTTGATAAATCATAGCATGAATGTCACAAGTGAATTAATTCAAAAATGAATTCAGAATTAATTCATCTTGGGTCTAGTTCAATGTATCATTCTGCCAATGAATACATTTATGTCTCTACCCGTAGAGTCAACTACTCCGATAGCCAAGACTAGTCATCCCCTCAATTGGAATTATAGACAACATAATAATCATTCTCAGTATTTGAATTAAATAATCACTTTGATTCTTTTACGAAATTACAAACTTGTTTAGATTATCTAGTGAAGTAAGTTGTCTTTCTCGTAATGCAAATGTTCTTACAATGCCACTTATCATCATTTTGAACTTAGACAATCAATGAGCTAATTTTTGCTTGTTACAAATTCGCTATGCATGCAAAATATGAAAGCCAGAAATACAAAATACATAACAGTGAAATGTGAAATTTATTTATTCATTGTTCAAATTCATAGAAAACAATTACATGTTTACTACAATATGTGCACATTTCCCAACAATTTCCCACTTGCTCTAGTGAAGTAAATGTGTCATATTTCACAGTCCCAAATCCTTAACGTGTTTGTTAAAACTCTTAGTTACAAGAGTCTTAGTAAATAGATCTAAAAGGTTATCTTCATAAGCTACTTTCACCACATCTATAATTCCTTCGACTACTGCCTCTCATATCAAGTGATACTTTTGATAAATGTGTTTATTCCTCTTGTGACTTCTCATTTCCTTAGTATTAACTATTGCAGCATAGTTATCACAATACAGTGTTATAACTTTTTCCATACCATGAATAACTTCAAGATCGGTTAAGAACTTTCAAAGCCATATTGCTTCTTTGTTGCTTCAGAAGTAGCCACATACTCGGCCTCCATAGTAGAGTCAGTAGCACAAGTTTGTATTACACTTCTCCATACTATGGCTCTACGGCCTAAGATGAATATATTTTTTTATGTTGATTTCCTCGCATCTTTATAGGTTTGGAAGTCTAAGTTTGTGTATCTGATAGGAGTAAAGTTCTCCCTAGAATATATAAACATATAGTCTTTGGTTCTTTTAAGATACCTTAATATATGCTTTCAGCTTGTCAATGTTTGAAACCAGGATTCGTCTGATATCGAGTAACCATTCCCACTGCAAAATAAATATCTGGATGTGTGGAAAGCATCGCACACATAAGGTTTCCAACTATCGAAGCATATGGAACCCTACTCATATGGTCTCTTTCTTCTATTACCTTAGGACAGTTATCTAAAGAAAAATGAAAACCTAATGAGGTCGGCTGAGTGCCTAACTTCACATCAATCATTGCAAAATGTTTCAGTACCTTATAGATGTATAAAGCTTGTGATAGAGTTATCGTTTTATTCTTTCAATCCCTAAGGATTCGAATTCGAGGAACATAACTAGCTTCACCCATGTCCTTTATGTTAATTGTTGAGCTAACCACAGTTTAACTGATGACAATTCTCTTACATTATTTCATACATTAATATAAACTTAACAAAAATTATTCATTCACATACACATCATCCCTAAATTGATCCTCTGAGGCCATAAAATACATTAAAAAAATTCGAGACTAAATTGGAAACATTTCAAAAGTTCAAGAAAAAGTTAGAAAAATTTAACTGTAGGGGTTACATGGCTGTGTGCCTTACACGGCTGTGACACACGCCCGTGTCTCAGACCATGTAATAATCAAAATAGGGACACACTGCTGTGTCTCAGCCTTTGTCCTTACCCGTATAACTCTCTAAGTAGGGTTACACGGCCAAATCACACGACCAAATCACATGCCTGTGTGCTATGTTGTGTAACTCTCGAAATAGCCCCACAAGCCCGTGTGTCAAGCCGTGTGTTAGGCCAAGTAACTTTCTGACTTGAATGCAATTGAACCTAAAGGGGACACACAGCCATGTCGCCAGGCCATGTGTCAAACACGGTTGAGTCACACGCTCGTGTCTCAAGCCGTATGGACATGAATTTGCCAAAAAAAGCCATTTCCATCACCATATCAAGCATATACCTAAAAACATCTTGTGCACATAATCAAGACATCAAAACCTTACCAAAACATGCATATAGTAACCAAAAACTTAGTAGAGTCAAAAGGTATTTTCTTATCTGACACTAAAGTTGTGCATATATATGAGTGCATTGACCCAGGGTCAATCAAAGCATTAACATTAGTATCAAAAATAAAAAATGTACCAGTGATAACAACTAGCGCTGAAGCTTCCTCTCGAGCACAGATCGCATAAGCTTTAGTCGACACTGGTGCCTCAAATCTCACAGTAGAGCCTTTCGTTCCACTACGACTATTACCCCCTCTCGAGCACGGATCGCATGAGCTTTAGTCGACACTGGTGCCTCAGATCTCACAGCAGAGTCTTTCGTTCCACTACGACTATTACCCGCATTACCAGTGTTCCGGGCTGGTCTCCTTCTCGAAGCTGTATTACTCAGTCGAGTAGTCTGAGCCTTTTCTTTGTCGGACCTTTCAAGGTAATCCTTGAGATATTTTTATATGAACCACATTTAGAACATTACCCGTCTTTCAATCTGCATTCACCAAAGTGTTGTTTATTACATTACTGATATTCGAGCTTGTTGTTTCTGATATTGCCCACACTTGTTGTAGACGTAGCCTGAGGTTTTGAGCTCGAATGCTAATTTCCTCAATCTTTCTCAGAATAATCCACTGAAGCTGATGAACGACCATGATATTCTTTCAACTTCTTCGATGGTGATGGGTATGACTTTTCCATAGGGCTCTTTCCCGAGTTATGAGCCTCCTCGACTTTTCTTTTCGCTTTGCTAAGTTCTTCAGCTTTATGCACTTTGCCAACCAGAACTACAAATTCTTTCATCTTAAGGATCCCGAATAACACTTTAATATCTTTGTTTAACTTGTCTTCAAACCTTGTGCACATAGCAAACTCTGTAGGTATACATTATTTGGCATACTTACTGAGTCGAACAAATTCCCTCTCATACTCTAATACAGGCATACGACCTTGTTTCAACTCAAGGAATTCTTTACGTTTCTTGTCTAAAAATATCTCGCTCACATATTTCTTTCGAAATTCAGTCTAAAAGAATTCCCAGTTTACTTGATCTCTCGGCACAACTGCAACTAAGGTGTTCCGCCACTGATAAGCCGAATCTTTCAATAATGAAACAACACATTTCAAGTATTTCGTAGGAGTACATGATAATTCATAGAAAACTTTCACCGTGTTTTCTAACAAAACTAGGCTCTCTTTGGATCATCTTCAGCTGTTCCTCGAAACTCTTAAGCCCTATACTTACGAATTTTATCAACTAGAAGCTTGCTCACCCGAACTAGTTCCAAACCCTGAGGAACTACGAGGATTGATTGGGGTACAGGTGGGGGTGGAGGTCGTTAAGCCATTGATTTCATTCGAATAAACTCGAAGAAGCATTCAGACATCATCTGGAGGAAAACTTCTTTAGCCTCTCCTCCCCAGCCCTCAGATTTGAGCCTATTACCACTAGACGCTGCTCCATGAACGGAGGTTCGCGTGTTACTTTCTATTTCATTGGAATCAGCTTGATTGGATGGCATTTTATCTATATGAAAACATAGTTCAAATATAGTTAGGAGTTATCACACTATTACAGGTTATATAAAGGCATGTATTTCTAGACTCATACACGCTACTTTAGTGCGAGAACCGACTATGCTGTAGCTTTGATACCATTAAATGTAACACCTCTAACCTGTATCTATTGCCAAATTAGGGTTACAGAGCACTACTGTACAAATGGAACATTACAACATACATTTCATATATTTATATAAACTTAACAAAAATTATTCATTCATTTACACATCGTCCCTAAATTGAGCCCTCGAGACCCTAAACATACATTAAAACTAATTTGGGACTAAATTGGAAGCATTAGGAAAGTTCAAGAAAAATTTAGAAAAAATTGACTGCAGGGGTCACACGTCCATGTACCTCACACGACTGAGACACACGCCCATGTCTCGGGCCGTGTAACTCTCAAAATAGCCCCAAAAACTTGTGCGCCAAGCCGTGTGCTAGGCTGTGTAACTGCCTGACTTGTTTGCAATGGATCCTAAATGGGAGACATGGCCATGTCGCCACGCCACGTGTTACATACGGTTGAGTCAAACGCCCGTGTCTCAGGCTGTGTGGACATGAATTTGCCCCAAAACAGGTAATTTCCATCACCAAATCAAGCATATACCTAAAAACATTTTGTGCACATAATCAAGACATCAAAACCTTACCAAAACATGCATATAGTGACCATTTCAATAGCCTTAAACCAATCAACCAATATGCCATTTCAAGGCACCTCAAAAGCAAACACCAAAGCATACCTAAGCATTCACATTTGGTCACATTTCCACCATCAAACATAATTCATCTTCCAACAAATTATACCACAATTATGACCATTAGCATTTCAACATAAACTTACCATTTGAGGCATACCATTCATGCATCATAAGTACCAAAATGACACAATCCAACCAACATCAAATTGTACCAACACTATACATGCCAAAATATCAACTAACATTCAACTAGATACCAATACAAGTCCACCTATACATGCCATTATAGCCTTGGCCAAAACATCATAAATTATTGATATGTATGCTGGATAGTGTGATAGATCTCCGACGAGCTTCCAAACTGATATAGCTTCCGATTATCTATAAAACAAGAGAAAAAAACTACGTAAGCAAATAATGCTTAGTAAGTTCATAAAACATGAAACATAATTTACCATTTCCTTATATAACATTAAGTACAAGCATAATGCAATGCAACACAAGCTTGGCACAAGCCTAAGCACCATCATCAATACACAAGTTAGTGTATATATACATAATTCAATTGAATTTAACATATGGTAATTCATTTCCATGGAAACATACACCATTTGATTCATTCTTCGTTTTCATGAACATAAGCATACTTCCATTTGGAAACTTACCATTTCAATCCTTTTCATAAATACATGATATAGTTCATTTTGAACACTTATCGTTCCTTTTCTTTCTATGCCCGTTGAACCATTTAGAATATCATCGGATACACAGGAAAACTCACATGAAGTGTGCTTAAACATATAACCATAATCTTTCCTTTACATTGTTGCTCACACGAGCTATGAAATAGGCCTACTCACACGAGCTATGGGTCGAAATGTAAGCTACACGATGCTGCTCACACGAGATTTGGAGTATCTACAACAAATGTAGGACCTCAACCATCGGTAGGATATTCAAGACCAACACCCGAACATGAGAACCCTAATGACATGTCATTTGTATCCTACGGATTCCTAAGGTTCAACCAGGACTCGATAACCGTCGTAGCATGATTTTGGATATACATTGTTCAATAGCATTCTTAATACATAATAACATATAATTAAACAACATGAACATAACAATCCGTACATACGAACTTACCTCGACGACTAAGGCGTAAAAACGGGATCGACTAATCCGAGGCTTTAGCTTTTCCCCGATCTAGATCTGTTGTGGCCTATCTTGATCTAAATAAAAAATATAATTCATTTAATATCCCTAGCATTCAATTTAGTCCATATTTCATATTTTTCCAAAATTACTATTTTACCCCTAATATTTTAACTTTTTACAATTTAGTCCTTAAGCTCATAAATTAAAATCTAAGCATTTTCATCCTTTTCTCAAGCTAGACAATTTATCCAGGGACCTATATCAACTCATACAAACCATTATTTCATAGATTTAACTTGAAATTTTATCTTTTTTACAAATAAGTCCCTAAATAAAATTTTCATCAAAAATCACTTTACAAAACTTGTTTATTTATGAACAAGGACTCATAATCTATCATTAAACATCAAGAATCATACAAGAAAATTCATGAAAAAACCCTAAATCTTTAACAGTTTTGCAAATTGATCCTTGGGCTAGCTAAGTTAAGCTACAACGATCCCAAAAACATAAAAATCATTAAAAACAAGCTCAAAAATCACTTACATGCAATAATTGAACATAGCCGAACCTTCAAGGTGAAAAATAGAGGTTTTCCTTCTTTAATTTCGGTGGAAACATGAACTAAAGAAGATGATACTTTTATTTTATGTTATTTTTCTTTACTTAATTATTATATTACCTTAATAACCTTGTTAATTAACTAAATAAAACTCCTAATTCATGCCCATCTTTGTCCACTAACATTATGAATGATCTAATTACCATCTAAGTCCACTCACATTTAAGTTTCATAGCCATTTGACCCTTTTTACTAATAGAATTCAATTTTTGCACATTTATGATTTAGTCATTTTCACTTAATTAAGCATGCAAACATCGAAATTTCGTAACAAAATTTTTATATTACCTTATTAACATTCTATATACATTAAAAATAATAATTTACTTGTCAGATTTGTGGTCACTAAATTACAATTTCGATTTCACTGAAAACAGGCTGTTACAACTCTCCCCCTAAAAGAATTTTCGTCCCCGAAAATCTTACCAGAAAAGAGGTTTGGGTATTGTACTTTCATAATTTCTTCCAGTTCCCAGGTACCTTCCTCTAAACCTTGACATTTCCAGAGAACTTTTACTAAATCTATTTATTTCTCAGTTCTTTAACTTCCCAAGCTAAAATTCTGATCGGTTCTTCACTGTACGTCATATTTGGCTGTATCTCAACATCAACAGGTGAAATCACGTGTGCAGAATCTGATTGATACCATCGTAACATCGAAACATGGAATACATTGTGAATCTTTTCTAACTTTAACGGCAAAGATAATCTATAAGCTATTGGTCTAATTTTTTCTATGATCCCATACGGCCCAATAAATCGTGGACAAAGCTTTCCTTTTCGACTGAATTGAAGAACTTTCTTCTAAGGCGATACTTTTAGAAATAATCTGTCGCTTACTTGAAATTCAATGTCTTTTCTTTTCAAATCTACGTAAGATTTTTGTCAATCCGAAATTGCTTTCAGGCTATCACATATCACTTTAACCTTTTCTTGAGTTTCTCAAATTAAATCAATCTTGAATAACTTTTTCTCACTCAGATCAGTCCAGTATAAAGGAGTTCGACACTTCCAACCATACTAAGCTTCGTATGGTGCCATTTTAATACTCACTTGATAACTGTTGTTGTATGCAAATTCAACTAACGACAGAAATCTCTCCCAGTTACCTTCGAGCTATAAAACACAACATCGTAGCATATCTTTGAGTATCTGAATCACTCACTCAGATTGACCATTTGTTTAGGGATGAAATGTTGTACTAAAATACAGTTAAGTACTAAGAGCTTCGTGTAACTTGCTCCAGAATCGAGACGTAAACCGCAAATCTCTTTCAGAAATAATAGAATCTGGCACACCGTGCTATCTAACAATCTCAGTAACATATAACTTTGCCAATCTCTCGAGTGAAAAATCTATACGCACAGGAATGAAATGCGTGGACTTCGTCAAACAATCAATAGTGACCCATACAACATATTTCTTTCTCAGAGATAGAGACAAACCCGATACGAAATCCATCGTGACACATTCCCATTTCCACTTTGGAATCATCACAGGTTGTAACAAACTAGAAGGTACCTGATGTTCAACTTTAACTTGCTAACAAACCAAACATTTCAGTACGAACTCTAAAATGTCTTGTTTCATACCTGACCACCAATATATGTGTTTCAAATTGCCATACATTTTATTGCTACCAAGATGAATAGACAAGCTATTACTGTGAGCTTCCTGTAAAATTTTTTGAATAAGATCAGAATTTCTCGAAACACAAATTCTGCCTTTGAAGTACAAACTGTCATCAGAACCAACATGAAAATTTGATTCAGGTGTCATCTCAATCTATTTCTATTTAGTGATCAAAACATCGTCACATTTCCGAGCTTCACAAATCTGTTGCAGAAACATCGGTCTAGCTTTTAATTCTGCCAAAATTGATTCATCATCAATCAACGTCAATCGTGTGTTCAATGCTCGTAAAGCAAACATGGATTTTCTACTCAATGCATCAGCAACAACATTAGCCTTTCCCGGATGATAATAATGATCAAGTCGTAATCTTTCAATAAATCGAGCCATCTGTGTTGTCTTAAATTCAAATCCTTTTGTGACATCAAATACTTTAGGCTTTTATGGTCCGTGAAAATATGACATTTTTCTTCGTACAAATGGTGTTGCTAGATCTTCAAAGCAAACATAATGGCTACAAGCTCTAAATCGTGAGTCGAATAATTCTTTTCATGCAGTTTCAACTGTCTAGAAGCATACACTATTACTTTGTCTTCTTGTATCAAAACACAACTTAAACCATTCAATGAAGCATCGCTATAAATCACAAATTCTTTACCGAACTCTGGCTGAACCAACATAGGTGCCTCGGTTAATAAAGTTTTCAACTGATTAAAACTGTGCTGACATTTCTCAAACCATTCGAATTTAACATCTTTTTACAACAATCTCGTCAACGGCATAGCAATCATCGAGAATCTCTTGACGAACCTTCTATAATATCTGGCTAAACCCAGAAAACTTCTGACTTCAGATACATTTCTCAGAGGTTTCCAGTCTACCACAGCTGAAATTTTACTTGGATCAACTCTAATACCATCTGCTGATACCACAAGTCCCAAAAATCCTACTTCTCGGAGCCCGAACTCGCATTTGTTGAACTTAGCGAGTAGTTGTTTTTCGCGTAAGGTTTGTAAAACAGTTCTCAAATGTTGGGCATGTTCTATCTCATCTCGTGAATAGATCAGGATGTCATCAATAAACACAACAAAAAATCTATCTAAATATGGTCTGAATATTCTATTCATCAAGTCCATAAACACGGTAGGTACATTAATCAAACCAAATGGCATCATAAGAAACTCATAATGTCCGTACTTAGTTCTAAATATTGTTGTCGACATATCAGACTCTTTAACCCGTAACTGATAATAACCAGGATGAAGATCGATCTTTGTTAATACTGTCGCACCTTTCAATTGATCAAACAAATCATAAATATGTGGTAATGGATACTTGTTCTTGATCATGACTTTGTTGAGCTGTTGATGATCAATACATAGTTGCATGGATCTGTCCTTTTTCTTGACAAATAACACAGGACGTCCCCAAGGAGAAAAACTGGGCTGAGCAAAGCCCCTATCTGATAACTCTTGCAACTGAGCTTTCAAATCTTTTAATTTTATAGGTGTCATTCTATATGGAGCTATCGAGATCTGAGATATTCCAGACATTAATTCAATAGCAAACTCAACTTTTTTGGTCGGTGGTAACCCTGGTAATTCTTTTGGAAACACGTCTGCATACTGACATATAATTGGAACTGATTTTAACTTAAATTCTGAAACTCCAGAATCAAATATATAAGCGAGATACGTTTCAAAGCCTTTTCTAACATGTTTTTGTGCCGACATAACCAAAATAACATCAAATGCACTATATAATATGTCTGATTCAATTCGAAGCTTTTCATCTTTCTGACATTTTAACACAATATACTTTCGTCTATAGTTCAAAACAACATCAAGTAGAGTTAACTAGTCCATACCCAGAATCACATCAAACTCATTAAAGCGTAGTAACATCAAATTAGCCGGAAAGTTGCAACCCCGAATAATCAAATGGCAGTTTTTAAAGACTTTATCAGCTAACACAAACTGACCTAAAGGGTTCATTACTTTAACCAAAAACTCAGTAGAAGGTATTTTATTATTTGAAACTAAGGTTGTGCATACATATTAGTGCGTTGACCCAGGTTCAATCAAAGCATTAACAATAGTATCAAAGATAGAAAATGTACTAGCGATAACATCTGGTGCTGAAGCTTCCTGTCGAGCATGGATTGCATAAGCTCTAGTCAGCGTTGGTGCCTCAAATCTCATAGTAGAATATTTCGTCCCACTACGACTATTACCCGTATTACCAGTGTTCCAGGGTGGTGGTCGTCCTCTCGCAGTTGTATTACTCGGTTGAGTAGTCTTAGCCTTTTTTTTGTCAGAATTTTCAAGGCAATCTCTAAGATAATTTTCATACGAACCACATTTAAAACATGAATCATCTTTCAATCTACATTCATCGAAGTTTTGTCTATTACATTGCTGATATTTGGGCTTGTTATTTCTGACACTGCCTACACTTGCTGCAAACGTAGCCTAAGGTTTCGAGCTCGAATGCTAATTTTCTCAATCTTTCCCAGAATTAACCACTAAAGCTAACGAACGACCATGATATTCTTTCGACTTCTTTGATGGTGATGAGTATGACTTTTCTATAGGCTTCTTTCCAGAGTCATGAGCCTCATTGACTTTTCTTTTCACTTGGCTAAGTTCTTCAGCTTTCTGCGCTTTTTCAACCAGAACTACAAATTCTTTCAACTCAAGGATCCCTATTAATAGCTTGATATCTTCGTTTAACTAGTCTTCAAACCTTGTGCACATAGCAACCTCTATAAGTATATATTCTCGGGCATACTTATTGAGTCGAACAAATTCCCTCTCATACTCTACTACAGATATACAACCTTGTTTCAACTCAAGGAATTCTTTACGTTTCTTGTCTAAAAACATCTCGCTCACATATTTCTTTCAGAATTTAGTCTAAAAGAATTATCAGTTTACTTGATCTCTCGGCACAAATACAACTAAGCTGTTCCACCACTAATAAGCTGAGTCTTTCAATAATGAAACAACACATTTCAAGTATTTCGTAGGATTACATGATAATTCATCGAAAACGTTCACAGTGTTTTCTAACAAAACTCGGCTCTCTTTGGATCATCTTCAACTATTCCTCGGAACTCTTAAGTCCCATACTTATGAATTTTATCAACTGGAGGCTTGCTCGCCCGAACTAGTTCCAACCCTGAGGAACTACGGGGATCAGTTGGGGTACAGGTGGGGGTGGAGGTCATTGAGGCATTGGGTTTGGTCGCACAATCTTGGAGAACCATTCAGACATAATCTGGGGGAAGGCTTCCTTAGCCTTTCCTCCCCAACCCTCAGATACGGGCCTATTACCACTAGACGCTGCTCCGTGAACGGAGGCTTGCGTGTTACTTTCTACTTCATCGGAATCAGTTTAATTTGATGACATTTTATCTATTTGAAAACATAGTCTGAGAACCGACTAAACCGTAGCTCTAATAATACTAAATGTAACACCCCAAACCCGTATCCATCGTCGGATTAGGGCTATGAAGCATTACTATACAAATAAAACATTATAACATACATTTCATACATTAATATAAATTTAACAAAAAATATTCATTCACATACACATCATCTCTAAATCGTGCTGCCAAGGCCCTAAAAATACATTAAAAAATTTGGGACTAAATTTGAAGCATTTGGAAAGTTCAAGAAAAAGTTAGAAAAATTTGACTGTAGGGGTCACACGACCATGTGCCTCACACGACTGAGACATACGCCCGTGTCTCAAGCTGTGTAACAATTGAAATAAGGACACACAGCCGTGTCCTTACCCATGTAACTTTCTGAGTAGGGTCACACGGCTGAGACACACACCTGTGTGCCAGGCCATGTGCTAGGCCGTCTAACTCCCTGACTTGTATGCAATAGAACCTAAAGGGGACACACGGCCATGTTGCCAGGCCGTGTGTCACACATGGCTAAGTCACATGTCTGTGTCTCAGGCCGTATAGACATGAATTTTCCCACAAACAAGCCATTTCCATCACCAAATCAAGGAAACACATAATCAAGACATCAAAACCTTACCAAAACATGTATATTCAATAGCTTTAAACCATTAAACCAATATGCCATTTCAAGGCACCTCACAAGCAAACACTAAACTTACACATTTGATCACATTTCCACAATCAAACATAGTTCATCTTCCTACAAATCATACCATAATTATGACCATTAGCATTTCAACATAAACTTACCGTTTGAGTCATACCCTTGATGCATCATAAGTACCAAAGTGACACAATCCAACCAACATCAAATGGTACCAACACAACTTATACATGCCAAAATCATCAACTAACATTCAACTAGATACCAATACAAGTCCACATATACATGCGATTATAACCTTGGCCAAAATATAAAAAACTACCGATATTTATGCTTAGTATGATTGATCTCCGACAAGCTTCTAAACTGATCGAGCTTCTGATTATTTATAAAACATGGGAAAGAAAACTATATAAGCACATAATGCTTAGTAAGTTCGTAAAACATGGAACATAACTTACCATTTCCTTATATAACATTAAGTACAAGTATAATGCAATGCAACACAAGCTTGGCACAAGCCTAATCACCATCATCAATACACAAGTTAGTGCATATATACATAATTCAATTGAATTTAACATATGGTAATCCATTTCCATGGAAATATACATCATTTGATTCATTCTTCATTTTCATGAACATAAGCATACTTCTATTTGGAAACTTACCATTTCAATCCTTTTCTTAAATACATGATATAGTTCATTTTGAACACTTACCGTTCCTTTCCTTTTCATGCCCGTTGAACCATTTAGAATATCATCAGATACACGGGAAAGCTCACACGAATTGTGCTTAAACATATAATCGTAACCTTTCCTTTACATTGTTACTCACACGAGCTGTGAAATAGGCCTGCTTGTACGAGTTGTGAAATGAGATTGCTCACACGAGTTGTGGGTCGAAATGTATGCTAGACGATGTTGCTTACACAAGCTGTGGAGTATCTAAAACAAATTCAGGACCTCTGTATTGGTATGACATTCAAGACTAGCACCTAAACATGAAAATCCTAATGTCATGTCATTTGTATCCTTTGAATTCTTAAAGTTCAACTGGGACTCGATAACCGTCGTAGCATGATTTTGGATATACATTGTTCAATAGCATTTTTAATACATAATAACATATAATTAGACATCATGAACATAATAATCTGTACATACAAAACCTCGACGAGTAGGGCGTAAAAACGGGATCTACTAATCCGAGGCTTTAGCTTTTCCCCGATCTCGATCCGTTCGTGGCCTATCTTGATCTAAATAGAAAATATAATTCATTAAATTTCCCTAGCATTCAATTTAGTCCATATTTCATATTTATACGAAATTACTATTTTTCCCTTAACATTTTAACTTTTTACAATTTAGTCCTTAAGCTGATAAATTAAAATCTAAGCTTTTTCATCATTTTCTCAAGTTAGCCGATTTCTTTAGGGACCTATATCAACTCATACAAACCATCATTTCATAGATTTAAGTTGAAATTTTATCTTTTTTTACAAATAAGTCCCTAATTACAATTTTCATAAAAAAATCACCTTATAAAACTTGTTTATTTATGAACAAAAACTCATAATCTACCATTAAACATAAAGAATAATGCACGAACATTCATGGAAAAACCCTAAATCTTTAACAATTTTACAAATTGATCCTCGAGATAGCTAAGTTAAGCTACAAAGATCTCAAAAACATAAAAATCATTAAAAACGAGGTAAAATCACTTAAATGCAGTACTTGAACATAGCCAAACCTTCAAGATGAAAAATGGATGTTTTCCTTCTTTAATTTCGATGGAAACATGAACTAAAGAAGATGATACTTTTATTTTATGTTATTTTTCTTTACTTAATTATTAAATTACCTTAATAACCTTGTTAATTAACTAAATAAAACACCTAATTCATGCCCATCCTTTTTCACTAACATTATGAATGGTCTAATTACCATTTAAGTCCAGTCACATTTAAGTTTTGTAGCCATTTGACCCTTTTTACTAATAGAACTCCATTTTTCACCTTTTATGATTTAGTCCTTTTCACTTAATTAAGCATGCAAACATTGAAATTTATTGACAAAAATTTTATACAACCTTACTAACATTCCATAAACATTAAAAATAATTATAAAATAATAATTTACTTGTCGAATTTGTGGTCTCAAAACCACTGTTCTGATTTCACTAGGAACGGGCTGTTACAAAGATAGTCATTAATAAATGTTGTCTTGATATCCATTTGCTAGATCTCGTAATCAAGAGCAGCGGCAATGGATAAGAGTATGTGAATAGAATTGAAAATGGCTACCAGAGAGAATGTCTCATCGTAATCGATGCCTTCTTGCTATGTGTAGTCTTTCCCTACAAGTCTAGCTTTATGTGTTTCCACTTCCCCTTCCGCATTTCTCTTCTTCTTGTAGATTTGCTTACACCCTAGAAGTTTTAATCCCAACCAGTAAGTCTACAAGTTCCCACACCATATTGGATTTCATAAAATCCATCTCAACATCCATGGTTGTTTTTAGATATTGGAATCAATGTTCTGCATAGCCTCACCGTAAGTGAGTAGATCATTATCCTCATGATTGACTTCTATATTATAAATACTACCATCATAGGTGAAGAAGTCTAATTTCTTAAAAGTTCTCCAACTACGAATGATTCCCCTATGTTGTTGATTGTTTGCAGGTCGTTCTACAACTATCTCGAGAATTAAACTTTGTTATTGTTCTACAACTCCTCGAGTACCACTTTACTTCGAGCCTTAAAGTTATCCATGTAGCTTTCCTCGAGGAAAATAGCATGAGTAGAAACTTTGATCGTATTATCATTTAGATTGTATAATAATTCACCCTTTGCTCATTCTGGATATCTTATAAACATGCATAATTCTTTCCATGCATCCAACTTCTCTGCATCCTTATCCAAAACGTGTGCTGGACAACCCTATATTCTAAAGTGATTTAGAACTGATTTCTTTTCATGCCACAGTTTATAAGGTGTCTTACAAGCAGACTTGGTTGGCACATCATTCAGACTATAGCAAATTATTTATATCGCATATCCTTAGAAGGGAGTAAGGAGTTTTGAATAGCTTAACATTGAACGAACCATGTTAAGCAAAGTTCTATTCCTTCTCTCAGCTACACCATTATCCTGTGGAGTGCTCGGCGTAGTCAACTGGGATAAAATCTCATTTTCTATGAGGTATCCTAAGAACTCGTCAGACAAGTATTCCCCACCTCGGTCAGATTTAAGATTCTTTATGGATAAACCTAATTGCTTTTCCACTTTTGCACGAAACTCTCGAAATTTATCAAATGCTTCACTTTTGTGGTTCATTAGATACACATATCCATATTGAGAATAGTCTTAAATAAAAGTCAAGTAATAATCATAACTTCCTCAGGCACTGATGCTCATGGGACCACATACATTAGTGTGCACAAGTTCTAAAGGTTGGTTGGCCCTTGTACCTTTCGCATTAGAAAACTACTTAGTCATTTTTACCTTCCAAGCAAGATTCACATTGTGGAAGACTAACTTCCTTAAGCATACTTAAGGGACCATCTTTCATGATTCTAGTGATTCTTTCTTGGTTAATATGACCAAATCTTAAGTGGCATAGGTATCCCTCATTAGAGTAAGACGTTTTAAGATTTTATTTTCCATCCATCCATTACAAATTAAAGAACAATTTTTGTGAATAATAATCCCTTTATTAAATGTCACTGTATAACTTTCGTAAAATAAACATGCTACAAATAATAAATTCCTCTTAAAATAAGATACATAAAATATGTTTTTTAAAATAATCTTCCTAAAATTATCAAAATGTAAAATAACTTCTCTCACTACTTCGACTGAAACATAGCTCCCATCTCCAATCTGCAATGAGAGGCTCTTGTCACGTAAACATCTCATTTCACTGAACTCCCGTAAAGAAGCACATACATGGTTAATGGCTCTAAAATCAATAAATCAGTTGTCTATTGATTCTTCCCTTAAGCAAGTTTCAACCACAAAGAGTTCCATACATTTGCCATTTTCGGCTAGGTAAATCAAATACTCTTTACAGTTTGCTTTGAAATGCCCCGTAACACCCATATCCCGTCTCTGTTGCCGGATTATGGATTGGAGTGTTATAGAACCAAACCAAAACAATTTATCTTAATTCCATAACAAGTATTCAATTAATTTAAAAACACATATCATATTATATCATATCATATCAATACATATCATATCATATCATATAATAAATATGCACATGGGCCTTTTTTCGGGTTTACAAGGCCTTAAAATTAGATTAAAAATAATCATGGATCAAATTGAGACAAATTATAAATTTTTGAGATAAACATGAAAATTTGATATGCAGGGGTCACATGGCCATGTGTCCAGACTGTGTGACATAGCCCAAATTGTGTGGGAATTCGAGGTTGGGACACACGGCCGTGTCCCAGCCTGTGTCTCTATCTGTGTAACTCACTGACTTTGATCACACGGTCATGTCATAGACCGTGTGTCAGGCCATGTAACTCTCTAACTAAATACACACGACCGTGTGCCAGATCGTGTATGGCACATGGCCGTGTGGCAGCTCGTGTGCACCAAAATGAACATTAAACATCAAGTTTACCAAATCATGCTTACTTGAACACTAAACAATCCAATTACTAGCCATAACCTATTCAAAACACAATTAAACATGCTCAAAACATGCCAAAACAATCATCTTAAGTGCCTAACCAATGTACCCTCTTTAGTACCACATTTTATATTTTCTAATATATTAATAAAACATTAAACTAAAATATATACCAAAACATTTAGATAGGCTAACCTA
Source organism: Gossypium hirsutum (assembly GCF_007990345.1). Lineage (NCBI taxonomy): Eukaryota > Viridiplantae > Streptophyta > Magnoliopsida > Malvales > Malvaceae > Gossypium > Gossypium hirsutum. The sequence goes on from NC_053443.1 coordinate 45,804,656, forward strand.
CCAAAACATAGTCTCAAAAATAATGAAAAGGCCTCCCTATATATGTCATTACAAAATAAAGCATCACACCAGAACTCTAAACCACATCATTCAACAATTACAGATCAATGTATTCATCTATGCATTACATATATATACACCTGTTCCATCATTACAAAATGTACTCTAGTAAAACACAGATCTCACTCATTAACTAAATCTATCAACATTCTCAAAACTCATATATTCATCAATATATACATGCCACTACCCAATTAAGATGCAAAAGTACCGACTTAGATGTGAGCTAGTTGATTGATCATTCCAAAAAGTCAGCAACGATTATCTACAACACTTTCGATTTAATCACAGGGATCTATTCTGTAATTTTCCTTTTTCCTCGATTTAAGTCTTTCTGTCCCGGTTCTTGATATGCAAGCAATGGAAATGGCCAAACCTAACTTTAAAAGAAATGGCTTTCTTCTCTTCTCAAATTCAGCTAAGGATGGTGGAAGATGACAATGTTTCTTTTCTTATTATTTTACTTTACTTTAGTTTTATTATATTACCATTTTACCCTTAGAATTAAGCTTATAATTTAACAACTAAAAAGGCCCTTAACTATCTATCCAAAATCACATGGACTAATTACTTTATAAGTCCTCTTTTATTTGATAGTTAAGCTATCAAATCATTATAATTCAATTATGTCTAGATTTTGAACATTTTACAACTTAATCATTTTTCTTAATTTAACTAAGTAAACATTAAAATTCTTTCACTGAAACTTAATACGACCCTAATGTAACTCCACAAACATTGAATAAACCATAAAACACAACTTCATATATCGATATTTGTGGTCCCGAAACCACTATTCCATTACCACTAAACAACGGGATATTACATGCCCTTTTCTATTGCAGAAGAAACATTTGATCTTTTTAGGATATTTTGACTTCTTAGCCTTCTTCCTATCCATACGAGGTGGAATCGAAGACTTAGTAGGTTTATTCTTTCTTTTAGCTTTTTGCTTTCATTTAGAGGATGAAAGACCCACTGCTAAGTTTGCCTCAGGTTTCTCCTGAACCGACTTTCCACCATTCAACATCAACTAATAGGATGGTAATTCCTTCATGAGCTGAGTCAAGGTAAGCGCCTTGTTCCTTAAGTTATAAGCAACCCTAAAACCAGCAAACTCCTTAGTTAAGGATTTGAACACTATTTCAATCTGAGTGTTCACGTCTAGTTCAACCCCATTGTCTTCCGCTTCCGCAAAGATTCCCATAAGCTTAAGCATATGTTTTTTGACTAGAGTGCTGGATTTTTGTTGAGAGTTCATCATATTTGTAATAGCGGATTCTCGAGCTAATGCGACTTGGCCTCGGAGCAAATCCTCCAATTTTTTCATAATCTTTTTAGTAGTACGAAAATTCTCATGTTAGTTTTGTAACACATTACTCATGCTTGTTAACACATAACATCGAGCAAACGAGTCAGAATCTCTCCAACGATTTCTCGCTTTGGGCTAAGCTTTAAAAGGGTACATTTCATCAAGAACGAATTTGTGTTTCTCACAGCTAAGAACTATTAGCAAGTTTCGTTTCTATTCTCGAAAGTTATCCATCCAATTTATTTTTAGTAAGAATGCTAATAAGAGGAGTAAGAGACATATTTGAACTGAAAAATAAAGATTCACTAATTACTATCTTTGTATTAAGCAAATATTTTCATTTCAGAAACATATCAAGAATGCAATATGATGCATGCGTCTTGTATTAAAACCTTGAAAAACCATTTTTCTGTTGCTACGATCATTCTCATACCCATCAACCATGTCATCTTGGGGTCCCATGATTAACTAGAAAGAATACGAATTACATCCATTTAGTTCGTGAATCTTAATTCTCAAGACTCTACACGAACCAATGACCATTTTTTTGGATCGCCGGCACCCCTACGGTGCAGCACCCTAACCATGGATCCATGTGTGAAGAACAAATCGGGGTGAAAAGATTACGAAATTACCTAATATTTCGATTGAGAAGACAGTAACTTCTCAACAATGTGTAGTCTGATCTACAGTCAAACCAAGTCACAATCTATTGAGACTCTGACCTCTACGTAATCCACCCAGTTGACTACGAACGGAAGAAAATTCCCAAAACAGTTTTGAGAGTTGTATTTCTTTGACGGCTGCTAGACCTTAAAAATAATGAAAAACGGGATTCTAATATATCCCTTTTATTTTTAGGGTTTTTTAGGAATTAAATAAATAAAATAATATTTTAAACCGAAAATTATAATTACATTAATTATAATATAATTTCGGTAAACCATATATTTATTTAAATTCATATGCTAATCAAATTCATGTCCTCATTATGCGTACAACAACCTTGTACATAATGTGTTGGAGATTTGATTACTGAATTAAATTAATTCTATAATTAATTTAATTCAAGTGACACCCAAAAATAAAACCAACTATGGTTTATTCCGTTCATTTCAACTATAGGGTGTGACCCTGTAGGTTCCTGTAACGTTAGCAGTAATACTAGAACGATTCCAATGTTACAAACAATGAGTGGCATCTAGCAATGCATCATTGCTACCTAAGTCACAAGAGATCATGATTCGACATAACCTTTTATGATTAACCTTTTATGCAATAATCCTTAAGTCCTTTATCTCTGGATTGGACACAAGTCATGGAATAGTCACACTTGTATAGTCCATTCCATGTTCCTTGATATCTTAAGCAGACTACGATATACAAATAAGTATGACATCTCATATCAACTTATTTGAGCATGGCCATGCATTTCTAGTTTCACTTAATCAAGTGGCCTAAGATATTACTCCCATTATGTAGGAGGGACTTATTCTATATCGACCAACCATATCCCTCTACATCGATTGTGATATATCCAACATCAGCCTTTATAGAACAACTAGTTACGGTGTACGTTTAACTGTATCAAAATATACTACTCACGATGTTGGGATTATGATGATCTCAAGTCTGAGGATCATATACATATTAATCACTATGAGTAATGTCGTGACAATTACATAATAATCCAAGAGACATACTCATAATGGGTCAGTCCAATATGTTGTTCTCTAACACACATATTCATGCATCGATTCTGACATTCCATGTCAATGACAACTCTTTATCATCAATCAACTACATGTTAGTCTTAATGCATTATCATTGTCCTATCCAACAATAATACTTGACTAAGGATCTTTTAAGAATAATCATATTATTCTTAGGACATTATTATAAAACAGCTTATTTATACATACAGAAAAGAAACTTAAATAATAATGGTAACGCCTTATATTAGTAAACATGATAAATCAAGTATGTTATTACAACCATCTCATGATTGTTCTTTAGGCATACTCTAACACATTTAACGTTTGGTCATCATCTCTAGCTTAAATATAATTTTTGGGGAAACTATTTAATAAGAGAATATCTTGAGTATGTAACCATTGTCTCAACATCCATTATGAACACACTTTCATTTGTGAGTCATCTTGGGACAATCTCATAGAGAGTCATGCATGACTAGTTTTCCTGAAAAGGAAATCTCATCCAGTGAATTCACATGATAAAATTTACATTGGGGTCCGGCCAAGGTAGGAACCAACTCAAAATTTTATCATGCTATCACTTAGGGACCATTAATGGAGGTCATAGGTCTTGTTCAAGAACTTTCTCCCACTCAATATTTTAAAATAGCATGCAAGGTTTTTTATCCCATATGTCAAGAATGATCATGCAATAGTCCTAGTGGCATTCTTACCTAATCTATATGTCATGCTTCCAATATATGCATGGTATGCTATAAAAATTTTATAATATTTACATTCTTTTATCACAAGAATCAATTAACCAAAAAACAAACAATTTTGATTCTCCACAGTTTTTGTTTTGAGGGAACAACAGGAGAAGTGAATGTAAACCATGCACTAGGTAGGGTCCTAGGAAAAAGAGGCGAGTCAAATTTGACCGCTTAAAAACCAAGTATTTCTTAGCTAGAATCATTCCTAGACATGCACGTTCTCATTACCACACTGCTCACAGTAATCGAATAACCTAAAGAAGTGACTAGAACAATACAACACAAGTATTTTCTCATTATCACACTTCTTATTTTGTATTCGATCAACTACAGATCATCTCATATATATATCACAATTATAACATTACATAATATAAATATTAGAAACAATTATAAAACAGTGTCCATTAATGTTTCTATGGTTCTATTTCCAGAATAAATGAAAAAAATAAAATTACATAATTTTTCACCACAAGGCATTCCTTGGGCCTTCAACTGGCATCGCTCCATCTTCTCCTCATTATGGACTTCTTTTGAAAAAATTACATTTAAGTCCTATATCTGTTTTTGGCTCACAAGAATTCTATGAACTAAAGAAAAATTCTTATGTGGAGATGATAGTCAACAGTCTATTTCCTAAGAACCACAACCTTGGAAAACAAAATTATATAACAAATATATAATATTGCATCCATTCCCATATACAACTCAAAACATGCATAAGATCTAAAGAATATCACTTTATATGTAATCAAATCATTCAAGAAGAAGAGAAATTTATATTGATTATCTGCTTATACTTACAGATAAAACACAACCTGACTCTAATACCAATTGTTGGAAAATCGAGTTTGGAAAATGCAATGGAAAATAAATTTAGGGAAAAATTAGTTTTAAAAAAAAACTCCAAAAAAGAACTTGGTTGTGATATCTAAAGTAATAAACACTTAATCAAAATTGTATCTTTTCGATTCGTCTAGGATGAACGCTTCGACATAGTAGTCTTCTCTGTTATCCTCAAGCTCACGTTTTCCGAGTGTGGTCTTGCTTCGAATCAAAAATTTTTTCACAAAAGTACCAGTAGGATAATTTTTCAATTTCTCTAAACTTTTGGGATAAGTTGTAAATAAAAAATATGTTTAGAAATTTTCTTAAATAATTTCTTTATAGAATTTTCTCTCTACAACTTTCTCTTGAATTCAAGTGTGTGAAAATAATGACCCAAGACTCTCTTTATATAAGGAGAGTTTAGAGAGTTCAACTATGATTAAACTTAATCACTTTAATATTAAATTTAACCTAATATTTAATCAAGATAAATATTAGTCTAAATTTAATATTAAATCTTATTAAATTAATAGAATATTTATCTACAATATAAACATTAAATTAAATTTAATATTAAGATAATAGCTTTAATATTAAATTAATAAAATACTATTAATAAGTATTACATTAAATTTAATATTAAATATATTAAAATAATATTATTTTTGGAATAGTTAATCTGAAATCAAATTCTCTAGTAGAATCCCAATAGGAGTATAATTCTTCCACTACTCAACCACCGAAGAGAACCACCGTCGTTGACCATATTCCTACCACTGGAATGTTGTCGTCATAGCTGTCGATGCCTCGAGTTGGTTCGATTTCTAGCGGTTCGGTCCGAGCCAATGATAGCCAGATCGGTCCGGTCCAAGCAGTTTTCACATCCAAGCCCGGTTCGACCAGTTTTTGGGTCTTGGTCTTGATTTTGGTCTCCCGAGCCCAATTTACGATATCAGGTCCAATTTTCAAGTTCAATTACCCATTGGTCCAACTGTTTGAGTTGAAAATTAATTTCCAAAAATATCATATTAATTTTATTAATTTAATTTTACTTGATCAAAATAAATTTTTCCAAAAATGATTTAGATTTTCCAAATTAATTTTGCAAGAAAATTCTTTAATCAAATTCTTTAGTTGAACAATTCTTACAACCGCCCAATTTATTTCAACATCGAATAAATTGACTCAATTAAATTATTTATAAAGTCGTAAAATTTACTTCTAATTCAAATGCAGTCCAGTTGAGCTTTTGTTGAGCTAGCAAACGGACCAATCAAACATATACAATTAGGATTTATTAATTGTAATTATGTCCAGAAGCACCGTTCTGATAATTCACAATTACATAATCATGGAGCCAGTCCACAATAAGTACTATGATTGAAAACTCATTATTGTATACTCTTTACGAAAGTAATTCATCCAACTGTTTTGCCCAATGACCTCATCATGTTTGCCTCATATGATATCCTTGATTCCTTTGAGTTGATGTGTTCTCGGGTTTGCTAAATAGGCTGAAACCTAAGCTGCCATTTCCATCCTATTTGGGACTATGACGCAGGCTAAAGCTAAAGGATTCAAATAAGTATTTGTGGGCTCTTAAGGCCCTAACCATCCACTTTATTTATTTAATTAATTCCACAATTTATAATTTTAATTTTATTTAATATGTGTCATGATTGTGTCGTTGTTATTACATTGTTTTAAATAGAGTCTTAAGAATGTCTAGTTTGCTACATGTTTAATGTGTCTTAAAATATGTTATGGTGTCATTATTATGTTCCATTTTATTACAACATTGTTATTATGTTTATTGTGTCCTAATGGTGTGTTTAACGTGCCCTAGGGAAATCTAATGGCCTTCTTAAGAAGCTAAGGGATTTTTCGCTTGGCTAAAAGAGATCAAGCGCGTTCACACCTGTTCAATTCAGCTTGAAAAGTGACCATTCAACCAACAAGTGCTTCATTAAGTGCCACTATCCAAATGAGGGCTGAACATGGTTGTTGGAAACTTTTCTAGAAAATGTCTATTGGGTTTTTCCATGCCTCATAAAGCCGCCGTCCACCAAGGGGGAAGTATAAGCCTTTTGAAGAATTGCTTAGCCATTTAGCATGCTTGAATTCTTCCCCAATGTAATTAATGGCAACCTCTATATTCAATGCTAAGATGCATGGACGACTAAGGTTATGTACTTGAGTTTAAAGTAACATTTCATATCTTTCACATTAAGACCGAATGTGGCCATTAGCATACCTAAGCTTATAAAGATTTTAGTCATGTTATTTTGTAAGGTTAGACATCTTTGAATCAATATTGTGAGATTATTCTCTTGTTCCTTAAGAACTTATTTCTAACTTATCAAGAATTCGTTCTTGTGGCATTCTCCCATTTTTTATCTTATCACACCCCTTCTTATCTTTCCGGAGTGTGGCAGTCAACCCTATACCATTGGTTCTTATCTCTATATAGATAGAGGGTCAAGGTTCTTCTTTCTTTCTAAGCTTCTTGAGTTTTAAACAACCATATAGAAATCGGGTCGTGTTATTTTATAACGTTGGTTCATTTTTGTTCATTTTAAGTTCGTGAGTTATATCTTGTCAAGAACGAATGGGAACTTAATAGTCATGACTCGTGATTTCAATACGTAACAAGGTTCATGTCATGAGTTAAATCCGTTCACTCAATAAAATCCTATTTTATCCCATTGTCACCATTGTGTCTTTTTAATGATTAACATGATCACTGTTAACAAATGGCTGTGATAAATTGCTCGTTCGAGAACAAGTAACCGTGGTCACGTTCCATGTTTATCAATGCACACAACACCAATGAGAGGATATCGTTAACTCTTTAATTGAGCTATAAATTTCATTATTGCTAATAAAGTCATGCCATACACAAGTCATGTACCCAACATACCAACTAACGGATCGATCATCTTTACAACATAAGCCTCCACTTATATCAAAGCACATGAGTTACATATGCATGGTCATTGACTAACTCAAGATTTTGTTAAATCACACCATAAATGTCACAAGTGAATTAATTCATCTTGGGTCAATCCAATGTATCATTCTACCAATGAATACATCTATGTCTCTACTCGTGGAGTAAATTGCTCTGATAACCAGGACTAGTCATCACCTCTATTGGAATTGTAGACGACATAATAATCCTTCTCAGTATTTGAATCAAATGCTCACTTTGATTCTTTTATGGGATTACAAACTCTTTTATATTATCTACTAAAGTAAGTTGTCTTTCTCGCCACGTAAACATTTTTATAATTCAACTTATAATCAATTTGAACTTAGATAATCAATAAGTTAATATTTGTTTGTCACAAATTCACTATGCATGCAAAATATGAAAGACAGAAATACATAAGACATAATAGTAAAATGTGAACTTTATTTATTCACCGTTCAAATACATAAAAAATAATTACATGTTTACTACAATATGAGCATATTTCCTAACACAACCAAGAAGGAATTTGGCTCGCGACCGTCAAACACCCGGATGTGGCACACATTTTGACACGGGATAATAGTTGATTTACTTTATTATTGTACTTATCATGTTAACATTTCAATAAATATCAAACATGTTTATTGCATCGATGTCAAACATCTTTATTTTTTAAAATAAAAATAATTGTTTCATTAAAGTTGGCCTTTGTTATAAATTATTAATTTGTATTGTGTAGCAAAAATGTTTTTTTTTTGCAAAGTACAATAAGTTGATTACAATAAACAATTTAATAGGTCTATTCATGAGGTGTTGTAATTGTACCATCCCTTCGGTGTGGACATGATGACATTGTATGCCTCGGATGCCTTCACCACCCACATAACGTTGGTTGGTGTGGCTTCTCTTGGATATCGATGTTATCGCATATCCAAGTGGACGTCGGTCGACCTTTTGGTTTGTGACAAAATAATCTATCGGGTAACAACTTGAATAGAGCGTTAGATACAGATGGCCACTTGCGTTCATTAGGGACCTATGGGAATACATTTCTCCACACGTTGTACATGTTTACCTGTTTGTAGACTTCATCCACAAATCTTATTAGATCCAAACGTAGACTGCTACATGCTACAATTACATGAGCACATGGAAATCGAAGTGCGTCAAATCTCCCACAGTCACAGGTTCAATATCTGAGGTGTACATGGTACGCTCCCCCAACAATCTTTTGGTTGGGTCTTTCGAATTCTATTACCCAAAACCATAAGTCTTCACGCGAGTGACACACTAGATGCATACAATTCACTCGTGTTGTTGCCTTCCTAATTTCTTTTAGTATGTCCTCGCTCCAAACATGGTCGCCCTGTATCTGCCCAACATAATTCGCCGCTCGCTTTGGAAAAATTTCAGCCAAACGGAAGTATGTCACTTTGATAACCGAGGTTACCAACAAATGATACGTTCTCTTCAAAGCAGAATTGATGCATTCTGCCAGGTTTTTTGTCATGTGCCCAAACCATAGACCCTCATCATAGGATTGTGTCTATTGTTCAAAGGGCATGTTACCGAGGTAGTCCGCCCCGTCATCATTAATGGCCTGTAAGTTTCTCAGCATTTCACAGAAACAGTCTTTGAAGAACTCATACCCTATCAACAAAAGTGAATAATAGTTTATCCATAATGCCCAACATTTTCTCACTGGTTAAATATCAAAGAATAATTAATAGTGGCAATTATATACCCATGTTGATCACTTGTGCTCGTGAGCAGTAGAGTCGTATTATCTATGGTAAATTGATGAACATGCCTTAGACAATACCTATGGTATGTGTGGTCCCAAAGGCTTCCCTGTCGTCCAAATATGGCTAGAATTTTAGGCCCTCAATTTGAGATGATGCAAATATCGAGTTGGGGGAAAACATGCCTCATCAACTTAGAAAGGAAGAATTCCAATCATCTGTTGACTCTCCAAGCATGATTGCAAAGGCAATCGATAGGATTTTTCAATTATCGTACTGTGCCACACCCAACAACAACCAATGGGTATATCTCTCGTACATAAAAGTACCTTCGTTTGTACAAGTGGCTTACAGTATTGGAATGCCTCTCGACATTGCATGAAAGTCCAAAACAAATGTTTGAACACTCGGGATCCATGGAGCAACCGATTGTTGTAGTACGCAACCTGATACGTACATCTTCAAGACCTGACACCACTGCCATATCTCATTATACGACGTATTCCACCCACTATGCCTTCTCCAATGTCTTCTGCTTTACGATCCACGCCTTGCAGTACGAAAACGTGTAATCGAACTGGCTACAAAAATTTACAATTAGAACTAGCACAACAATTTTAGGACTCGCTTTGACTACAGAGTATTATATATGCGATCATCTTTGAATCCAATTTCGAATGGTCCCGTGAAATACTTGTAACAACACGAGTACGTTAAGATTAGCAATTCAATCGTGTCATACACTAAACCAGTATTAGTGCAGTATCCGTGACAACACACGTAAACAGAGCGACAAATTTCTCTATCGTTCATAACCCCGTCTTTCTCTTAACAGATATCATGATTTTCCATGCATATCTGCTGTCTCGCATTGCGCACTTCACCTTGAACTTGTCAGATCAGGATTTAACCACATAGAAGTTTACCCCGTTCTTAATTTTGTATCGCTTCACTGTAACGATAAAACCATCTTCAGTTGAGAACTCTTTCCCCACTTCTAAATCACCCGAATCCATCGAAGAAATCGTTTGGCCCGACCTTCTGGGTAGTAATTCTGCAAACTCCATTCCATCATCTATAAATAGGTCCACATTATGCATGTGGACTGGAGGTGAGTACGCCGTGAACCATGGATCTTTTTCAGCATCATTACTGAGACATTTACCATTTGAACCCTCTATCTTTTAGTTCAGTTGGAATCAGTTCTAATTCAGAAAATAATGCATTTTCTGAACCATCAGCACCAACATCTTCCGTGTCATTCCCTTGTAAGTGTTCCTAGCATTGAACACTAGCTAACTGAAGTTTAAACCAGAACCACTAACTAAGTGTTGTGCAGGGGTCCTACCACAAAACCCCGATTGATCGGTGTTCTGACTGCTGTAGTTGAAAACTAGTGCTGAAACAGATGGATGTCTTCCCATTTATGATTCTGGATATCATAATGGAAATTTTCTAATTGAGAGGTGAACCCACCACACAACTGTGTCGTTGGACTCTCAACTTGTTCTTCCATTCTAGCCTCTCGAATAGGAACATATGTCGACCTCCGAGGACCTTATATGTCCTTGTAAACTCCACATATAACTCGAGAAATGGTGATCCAATTCCAATATGCGTCTGCACTATCGCCTCTAACCCCCTCGCACCTTTGATTTTGAAAGCGTCATATCTGATAGGGTCGACTGAAGCACAAAATTGATATTTAAGGGACAATACTCTAATCTGGTTGGATCTGATAATTTTTTGCCTAATTCTTTTCCAAAGTTATGGCAATTCTATGTTCTAGTTAAAAGCTAACCGCGTTGTGTTCTCTGATAAAAAAATGACACCATTTTCGGTGTCATGCACTTCACCATCGTAGTAAACAAAAGCATTCATTCGTCCACTCATTTTTAGATCTAGATAACCTATTCCACATGTTCGACACAAAATTATCATGTAGAGAAATAGTGTTGTAATTAAATATGAACAACAAAAATCAATGCTACTTTATATAATTGCTCCAACTTATGCCTTATATGTGAACTTCTCCTCTTATGATCTTCTTACAATTTTTCTTTACTCGTAAATGGATTATGCCACTCGATGTTGAATTAATTTGGTTTTATAAACTAAAGGCGACTTGCAGTTGGTTCAGAAAATTCTCTAGGCCTAGTGGGGAGTTAAAAATTGTAAAGAGAAAACGCTCCAAGTAGGATGCACTGTCTGAAAACACTTTCAAGTGGGCACACTTTCAATGTTTCTAATGATAGTGTTGTTAGAGTATGCCCAAAGACCAATCATGATATGATTGCAATAACTTACTTATTTTACCTCGTTTATTAATATAAGGCATTGTCATTATTATTTCAGTTTTTTCTATGTATATAAATAAACTATTTTATAATAATATCTTAAGAATAATATGATTATTCTTAGAAGGTCCTTAGTCGAGTATTATTGTGAGCTTGGACAACAATAATGCATTAAGACTAACGTGTAGTTTATTAATGACAAAGTGTTTTCATTGACATGGCATGTCAAAATCAATACATGAGTATATGTGTGAACAACATATTGGACTAACCCGCTATGAGTATGTTTCTTGGATTATTATGTAATAGTCACAACGTTACTCATAGTGATTACTATGTATACGATCCTCAAACTTAAAATCATCATTATCTTAACATCATGAGTCGTATATTTTGATACAATCAAACATCCACCGTAACTGGTTGTTCTATAAAGGCTGATGTTGGATATACTACAATCTATGTAGTGGGATATGGTTGATCAATATAAGATTTGCCCTTCCTACATAATGGGAGCAATATCTTAGGCTACTTGATTGAATGAGACTATAAATGCATGACCATGCTCGAATAAGTTGATATGAGATATCATACTTATTTGTTTATCATAGTCTACTCAGGATATCAAGAAACATTCGATAGACGATGCAAGTGTGACTATTCCATAACTTGTGTCCATTCTAGATAGAAAGAACAAAAGGATTAATACATGAAGGGTTAATCACAGAGAGGTTATGTTGAATCATGACTTCTTATAACTTAGGTAGCAATGATGCATTGCTAGATGCCACTCATTATTTGTAATATTAGAATCGTTCTAGTATTACTGCTAACACTACAAGAACATACAAGGTCACACTCTATGGTTAAAACGAACGGAATCCAAACATAGTTGGTAATATTTTTAGCTGTCACATGAATTAAATTGATTATAGAATTAATTTAATTGAGCATTTAAATATCGAACAAATTATATGTACAAGCATGTTGTACACATAATGAGAACATGATTAAATTAATATAAATGAATTTGATTTGTATAAAATTTAACTAAACATAATTTATCGAAATCATTGTTATAATTGTTGTAATTATAATTTACGATCGAATATTATTATAATTATTGTAATTATAATTTTTCGATCAAACATTACTATAACTATGGTAATTATAATTATTACATTCGGTTAATTATTATAATGAATTTTGATTCATATTAAAAATATCAACTATTCCCAGATTAGGAAATATAGGGTTTTTAAGAAAACCTAATATACTTGAAATAAAAAGAGTGAGGTCTTGCAGCCATTCTATAGTGAATTCTCTCTGAAAATTTTAAGAGAGTTCTTGTCGTTCGTTGCGACACCAGGTGGATTATGTAGAGACCGAAACTTTTTGTAGCGGCTTGGAATCGACATACAATTGCGTAATCAATTTCACAACAATTATCTGTAGTTTTTCAGACGATTAAAAGTAATCGTTCATACCCTTCTCACCCCGATTCGTTTCTCGCACATGGATCCCTGGATGTGATCGCCAAATTTAATTTTTTTCGGTTGCACCATGGGGTGTACTAGTGTTCTTACAAGTGCGTCCTACTTGGAGTGTTTTCTCTCTATAAATTTCAACCCCAGCCTTATTCCAAGAAACTCATCATATATCCCAGGATTCCTGAGATATATTTTCTAAACTTAACTATTTGAAAATAATAGATAAGAGAATAAACAATTTACTAAAAAATTGGATCAAACAAATATTAAGAAAGCGAAAAAATTAATAACTAATATTTCATCCCTCGCGAGTAGACCAGGTTTCGATTATGAATCCAATTCAATTTTCCAATTTGAATATACGATTGGTGTAAATACGATGTTTTAAATTTTGAAATAAATAGTTATTATTTAACATCTCAAAAAATTATTACAAAATAAATAATTAAAAAACTCAAAAAAAAAGAAATTATTAAACCCTAAACTCAAAAAACCTTACTTTATATACCCAAAACCCTAACCCTAAAAACTAATAACCCTAATTTTAAAAAGGTCTGGCATTGGAAAAATCAGAGGAAAAATGTTTCTAGCTAGAAGTGTTTTCAGTTGACTTGGCAGAAAGTGCTTCCAACTGGAAACGTTTTTCAGGCAACACGTTGAAAATGCTTCCAACTGGAAGTGTTTTCCAAAAAATGGTCTATTCCCGTAATTTTTCCTAAAATCGGCCTATTCACGTAATTTTTTTGACATTTATTGGTAAGTTAGTCCAATTAAAATAATTTTAATTCTTGAATTAAAATAAGTTGAATTTAGAAAGAAAAAGAAAGTCTACCTTGTAGCATGTCTGTTTGGTTTTCTCTCTGTCTCCTTGTAAAATGGTGGAAGAAATGGTGAATCTCAATATAGCAGAAGATAAGAAAGAGCCGGTGCAAGCTTTGGGGGATAAAGATGTGGTAGAAGAGTATTATAGCCTATGTTTGGTGGGGCGGGTATTAACGAATAGTGTGGTTCATTTCCCATTTATGAGGAATATTTTGGTAGATCTGTGGCATCTGTTGGGGGGAGTATCCAGCACGGATATTGGGGAAAAGCGAGTCCTGTTTTGATTTTTCAATATGATAGATCTGAGGAGGGTGATGGATGGAATGCCCTGGTTTTTTAACATACACCTAATTATTTTCCATTAACTAGAGAAGGGGGAAAGATCCTTTGCAAGTCCCTCTCATTCATGCCTTATTTTGGGTGTAAGCGCATAATTTGCCGATGGGTTTCATGTTCGAAGGAATGGCGCGTAGATTGGAAACTTTATTCGCCAATTTCTAGAGTATGATGTTGCGTTAATAACAAGGAGAGTAAGGAAGTTTATGCGTATTAGGGTTAAATTAGATGTCCTGGTTCCGTTGAAAAGGAAGAAGCGTGTAGTCTTTTAGCATAATAGATCCACAGATGCACAGTTCCAATATGAGAAGATTACTTTGTTCTATTTTTTATGCGGTAGGTTGGGCCACGGGGAAGGATTTTGTCCTGTTAGATTAATGCTAGGAGCACAGGAGGTGGTTTTTGGTTGGGATAGCTCGTTGTGGGCTTCACCGCAGAGGGCGGTGCCGGTTGCTAGTTGCTGGCTGAGGGAAGATCCGGGGGATGGAGTTGGATAGAGGACAAGAGGGGAGGAATTTTGGGGATATTCAAACTGCTCAATCTTATAACAGTGAACAAGCGTTGTTTTATTAATGATAATTTGATAACAATATTGTTGAAAAATACCAATTTGTTTAGAGCTACTGAAGTCTCTGTTTCTCCAGGTTTATGAAAGCAAATACATGAATGGTTACCTTTCCCAGTTGGCATAATTCCAGTAGGGGTGAAAGTAGAGTACTTCCTCCTCAAGTTGAACTCCAAACTTGCTGTCAACCTTATCCTTCACCAAAGCAATGAGATTGAGCATGTCTTGAGAAGTGGAGGCACCATTATTAACTAAGAAATTGGCATGGATATTGGAAACCATTGCTCCTCCTATGCTACACCCTTTCAATCCAGCTTTATCAATCAACTCAGCTGCTGAAACACCCAAATTCACCGGATTCCGAAACACTGACCCAGCGCTGCGTTCATTTACTGGTTGAGTTGCTCTTCGCCTGCAAATAACAATTGTTTATCAGTAAGCAAACCTTTTTCATACACAGGTTTTGACTTTAAAAGACAGGCAACCTCTTCAAAAGCTCTTGTTGCCTTTTCTTAGCTGACCCTGAGCGCTCTAACCGGAACGTAGCAGCCACGATTGCTGCCAAGTTGTCCATGTCCTGAAACGATGATGATCGGTAGCCGAAAGTGAGATCAATTCTGTTCAGTGTCCGAAAATTTCCTTCAGTTGTAACAATGTCTACGCTTTCAATAACATTGGCAGTCTCCTTCAAAAACAAATGATCCTTTTTAGCTTCTTCAACCACGAAAAGTAACAAAAATCCATTAATGGTTAGGGTTTAATCTCAAGATAAGTTGAAGTCTGAACTCGAGTTCCATTCAAAATTCGCAACCCAAAATCCAAATCGAGTATGATGAACTATTTCAAACTTATATATCAAATAACTTTTCTCTACCTTCAACTTCAAACTCAATTATTTTTGCTCGAGCTTCGAACTCCAAATTAGAATACTCCAATTCTAGAGCTCGACAATGACCGAACCAAATTGGAGTTAAGAATTAGAGACATACCTGACCATTTGCTCCAGCATTCATGTAAGTTGCACCTCCTACAGTCCCAGGAATGCCTGCTGCAAACTCAAGACCTGTAAATCCTTCATTGCAACTCAGACTTCCCAAGTGATTAAATCGAAAACCACTACCAGCCCTATAAACTCCAGGTTCCATCCTCTCTAAGAAGTCAATCTGATTTAGAAGCACACAACCATCAAAACCCAGATCATCAAACAGACAATTTGAGCCTTTGCCAATCACAACGTATGGAATGGAAAACTCACGACAATATCTGCATTACGTATCAGTTGAAATCTAAAATGTTGGTCATTGAATCAAAGAGCTTTCAGCCTTGTCAAAAGAATCAAATTCAAATAAATTACCATTTCTACTTTATTAAGATAAGGTTGAAGATAGCAAGAAGAATGAAACCTGATGGCAGAAAGCAGATGGGTTTGGTGAAAGACTTGAACAAAGTAATTGCAAGGGCCACCAATGCCCCAAGTGCTAAGATCCTTCAAGAGTTTCTTGCCTCTGACGAATTTCAAGGCATTCCAATTCTGGGTTTGCTCTTTGTTACTGGAAAAAATGGGGGTTGAGTTTCTAGGAGATTGAACAACGGGGAAGGCCATGGACGCCATTTTAGTGAAGGTTGGAGGAGTTGGGAGCATGAGTGACGGATTTTGTCGGGAAGTTGAGAACGGGAAATTTATTTCCATCAGGTTCTTGATGGGCTTTCACTATCAAAGATTTAAACACTTCCGTTTAATGCGTTATTACGGTAAAAAGTTCTTTCACTCCACTCAATTTGGGAAATAGTAACTGAGGGTTAATTTTATATAATTTTGATTAATATAATAATTACATATTTTAACAATTTAATTTTAATCCTAAAAATTTAATAAATTTAACATTTAATATATAAAAATCAATAAAAAATACAATTTAATCTTCAGCACCCATAGCAATTCTGCCTCCTATCTTTGGATCCTTCCATCTTATTTTTGAATTCTAAAGCTCTAAATACTTTCACAAATAATGTTTCTTTTTTCTTCTTAATATCTGAAAATCGTAAAGATTCAAGGAAGCTTCTTTAGATTCACTTTAAGACGGTAATGTATTCCATCGACATCCAACCTCTTTTGTAATAAGTCGTTGATTATTTTTATTATTTTCCTCCATCGACTATATTTTTCTTCTCATATTTAGTTCCAATCAACATAATTAATCTGTTTCCATTCCCATATTAATTGCTTTTACTTTTCCTTTTTCTTCCCCTTCTTGAGGTTAAGAAATCCCATAAAAGTAATTTTTTTTAATCAATTGAGGTGTTTGTCTGGGTTTGGCTTAGTTGCCCATCTCAACAAAGCAAAAGTTTTGAGAAATTGGGTTTTGAATTCTACATTGGATGGGTTTTGAGAAATTGAGGTTCCTCCGTTAGATAGGTTCAACGCCATTTATATATGTAAAAAGAAGAGCATTCAATATGGGAATGGAAATTGGAAACATTTTAACTTTACCACCATCGGATCATGCCCAAACTCAAACCAGCAGCACTTTTCTTTTTCCAAAATTAGAGAGCAAAGGGAAGTGAAATAATATAATATGTCTTGATTACCAACAATTGCGGATCTAAACCATTGCTTCCAGCATTCACCTCCAATGGGTCATTCGTATCTAACAGGATTTCGAATAAATTGCCTGAAACACATAGTTGGAAATTTTGAGTATTTTTAAAATATATTTTTTTAAATTTGAGAAAATTTGAAATTTATATATATTTGAAGTTTATTTTTTTATATATATTTTATTCTCATATAGTTTTTCATTTTAGAATCAAAACCAAATTGATTGAAGGTGTAAATACTAAGGGTTAAATTTGTTTTTTTTTTTAAATTGGAACCAATTTGACAAAATATGAAAATATTAAATGCTAAAATTGTTATTATACCAATTAAAATTATTAAAAGCTGGCAAAAAAAATGATCGTCCTTAGTTGCACAATTTTGAAATTTTTAGAGATTAAACTACTTTGTTTTTTTAGAAGAATCAATTTAATCAATATCGAATTTGACAAGGACAGGGGAGATCTTTCCACCATGTTAATTACTATAATTTTAAATTTCTGATATTTAAATAAAGAAGGGGAAGAAATACTGGATGGCAATTAAAGTGGATTTAGAGAAAGCTTACGATAGAATTCGGTGGGATTTCATTAGTGATACTTTGTTGGATGTTGGATTTCCTTCGAATTTAAACGAGGTGATTATGGAGTGTAGTACTTCGGCTTTCATGCAGATATTATGGAATGGAAAACCTTCAGTCTAATTTGTTCCAAGGAGAGGCATTAGACAAGGATGTTGTAACAGCCCGTTTTCGATAAAATCGGAACAATGGTTTCGGGACCACAAATCCAATTTCGGAAAAAAATTTATTATTATATTATTTTATAGTCTATAGTATGATAGTAATGTCATATAAAAATTTCGTAAAGAAATTTTACCGATTACATGTTTAATTTGATAAAGTACCAAATTGCACAAAGTGCAAAAGTTGAGTTCTAATAGCTAAAGGGATTAAATAGCTATAGAACTTTAAATTGGAGGTCCTTATATGGTAAATAGACCATTAAAAAAACTTAGTAATTAAGAATGATGATTCATCCATGGAAAATAAAATAAAGAAAAGGATGAAATTAGAAAGTGAAATAATAAAAGATAATAAATGATGAAAAGATAAAAATATCATCATTTATATCATCTTTCCCAAATTAAAAGCATGGAAACCCTAGCACTGGAAACCTAAGCTCAAGCCAACTTATTTTGCTTGATTAGGTAATTATTCTTGCCCGTTTTTAATAATTTTTATATTTCTCATATCGTAAAAGCTTAATCTAGCTATCTTCAGGATTAATTTGCAAAGTTATCAAGGTACTAGGGTTTTTCCATGGATGAACATAGATGAATTATGAAGTTTTATGATAGAAAATGAAAGGTTGTTGATAAACAACTTTTGTAAAGCGAATTTTGATGAAATTATGATTTAGGAACTAAATTGAAAAGATATAAAATTCATGAAAAAATTCCGAATTTTATGAAATACATGGGCTGTAAATTTTAAATGTAAAAATCGGCTAGGCTTGGAATAAGGATTAAATTGCATGAATTTCATTTTTCGAACTTAGGGACGAAATCGTTATTAATTAAAATTTTAGGGGTAAAATGGTAATTTTTCTGAGATATGGATTGAATTGAAATGAACATGAATTAATGTTAAATTCATCATATAGATTCGGATAGACCAAATTCGAAGTTAGAACGAGGAAAAGAGAAAATGTTGGATTAGTAAATTTTGCGTACACGAATATTTGTCGAGGTAAGTTCGTGTAACTAAATTATGTATATTAATATGTTTTAATTGAATGTTGTGTATGTGAACTGTATAAATGCTAAATATATGAAATTGATTACATATCCGAAAAAGCCCGATAAATATTAAATCTCGTTTGAATAATGGAATTCGATGGATACAGAATTTCCCAATTGGTTGTAGTCCTGCATGTGTTGCGGACACACCACAGCTCCTACGAGCATCCTGTTATAAGCCCTCTCAAGCTTCCCGTTATATGGTTCCTACAAGCATCCTGATCGATAGTGATCTTGCATGTGTTGCGGACTACCGCAGCTCATTGTGATCGTCCTGTTATATGATCGGTTGTGATCCTGCATATATTGCGAACACAAACACAGCTCCTTATGAGCGTCCAGATATGGCTCGTTTGAACTTCCTGATATATGGTTATCCGGAGCTCCTGATTAAAAGCTCTTCGTGAGCTTCTTAATTAAAAGTTCTTTATGAACTTCCTGATTATTACTCTTATGAGATTCCTGTTATATAGCCTGGATAAGCTTCCTGATAGGCTCTTTATGAGCTTCCCAATTAATGGCTCTTTGCGAGCTTCCTGTTATATGGTTTAAGAGAAGATTTCTCGATTATGTGCTATAAAGAGCACTCTTGAACATGAATTGACAGATTTCTAATTTGTACACTTCGAGTGTACTACCTGTGTATCCATCGATATTTCAAATAAATTCAACGGGCAAAATCCTGACATGAGAAAATATGAACATGAAATGAATTAAAACACGTATCTACCTGAAATACATGAAAATGATGATACATGATATATGGAAATACGAGATGATAATATATGAACATGGAATTTGTTTGATAAATATGTTCATCCATGATTATAGATTTGTACACCTTGAGTGTATTACTCGTGTGACACTAACATTTCAAATGATTCAATGGGCAAAGTTCCGACATGAAATAATCTGAACTCGAGACGAATTATCATGAAAATGTACTTGAAATAAAATTAAATATCATTTTACTTGATCTGTATATTTCGGTAATGCTTCGTAACCCTATTTCAGAGACAGATACGGGTTAGGGGTGTTACCGATGTCCAATGTCTCCTTATATCTTAGTGCTTTGTAAGGAAAAATTGGGTCATTTAATTCATAAGAATGTTGAGAATAAACTGTGGAAACCAATTGTTCAGGGTAAGAATGGCCTCCTTTATCACATCTTTTATTCGTTGGTGACCTGTTCTTGTTTGCTGAAGTAGATATTGATTAGGCTAAGGTCTTAAAAAATGTTCTCAACACTTTTAGAGACGTTTTGGGACATGAAGTCAATAGACTTAAAACCACTGGCTCTTCTCTAGCAACATAGACTCCAACCATGCTAATGCCATCTGTAGTGTTTTTGGTTTTTGCCAGACTGATGATTTGAGGATTTATCTGGGACTACCTCTCATTCATTGATGAATAACAGTGAACTCTTTCAAATTCATTGTGGACAAAGTTAGACGAAAGTTGGACAGTTGAAATGCCAAAAACACTATCTGTGGTGAGATGAGTAACTTTAGCTCAGCCAGTTTTATTGTCGATTTCTAATTATTTTATGCAAACTGTGAAAATCTCGTTTAGTATTTGTACAGAAATTGAAAAAATTGCTCAGTGATTTATTTGGGGGAGTTATGGAACCTTTCAAAAACCAGTGTTGGTAAAATAGGGAGATTGTTGTCAACCTTTGCATAATGGGGGCTTAGGTATCTGGAGACTTAAGGAACAAAATGATTCTTTTTTGCTTAATTTGGGATTTAATCTCCTAACCAATGAGCAAGCTTTGTGGGTAAGGGTACTCCATTCTAAGTACAAGCTCTTGGAGGATTTTTCTAAAGACATTTCTCGAAGCAAATGTTCTCTTGTCTGGAGATTGCTTGCGAAGGTTTGACCCAATTTGCGTTAAAATTTTATTTGGTCAGTTGGTGATAGGAATTGTATAAAATTTTGGACTGTCAATTGGATTTCTGAAATAGGGCCGCTTATAAACCATGATTTGGTTCCCTCTCTGGTTGATGTTTCTATTATGCTTCATGAGGCGGTGGATATAGAAGGTATTTGGCACTGGAAATACTTGAGGTGTTTTTTAAATGAGGATATTCTATCTTAAATCAGAGGAATTTTGACTCTGAATTCTTTAACAGGCTATGATGATGTTATTTCGAGCTGGGCAGCTAATGGAAAATTTAGCATCAATGAGGCTTACAGTAAGCTAACAATTAACTCATTGAAAATGCAAGAAGAAAAATGGAATCTTGTTTGGTATTTGAATGTCTTACAACGTGTTCAACATTTTAGTTGGATTGTGTATAAGGGACGTCTCTTTACTAATTTGGAAAGGTGTAGACAAGGATTGTCAAAATACCATCATGTAAGATTTATGGGAATACAGAAGAATCTAGTCTTCATGTTTTATAAGATTTTCCTAAGGAAAAAGAAGTGTGGAATCAATTAATCCCTCACAGAATTCAGATAAGTTTTTCACTTACTCCTTAGAGGATTGGCTGACTTTAAACATGGAAAATAAACTTGAGGTTACTCTCTAGGATGCGGATTGGCCATCTTTGTTTGGGATTGTTTGTTGGAAAATTTGGAAACAGAGAAATGTGTGCGTGTTTCAAGATGACCATTGCAACATAAGCAGTTTGATTCATTCTTCGTGGTTATGGGCAAGGTCCATTAAGTAGAGATAGATAAGTTCGAGAAGGAGTAATGGGAATCAAATAAGAAGCCAAAGATGGGCCCCTCCACCTATTGGTTTCTTTAAAATAAATACAGATGGCGCTTGCAACTTGAGTTTGGGTTCAGCAACGGTGACACGTGATAAGCATGGTAATTGGATGTGGGGAATAGGAAGAAGTATTGGTACATGTAGTGTACTACAAGCTGAGCTTTGGGCAATATATGATGGCCTCTGTTTTGCCTGGGAAGCCTAATGGGCAAATGTTATTATTGAGAAAAATAGTGTGCAAGCTATTAAAGATGTTGTGCGAATCCAGGAACTTTGCCAACGCGAATGGAGAGTGCTCTTTAAATAAGTACCAAGAGAGGTGAATTTGACTGCTGATATTTTAGCTGGTTTGATGAAAGATGCTCCTATTGGCTTAAGAATATTTCATGCTTCCCCTTCACAGGTTGATGATCAATTATAGACAGATAGACGAGTTATGCTACCCAGCATAGATATTACTATTAGCTTGTAATTGAAGCTTTTTATTTCTTGTTACAAAAAAAAATCTGATATTTAGGGTTAGTTTCACTGTAGGAAGTATAAGCCATATTTGAATTTTAGAATGTTAGTATTTTAAATTGTATTATTTCATTTGAATAAATATTTTATAAAATAAGAAAAGTATATTAAAAACAAAGGATCCTATTAAAAATTTAGCCTATATTTTCTTTAAAGGTTTTTTTTTCTCTTTGTGAGTTGTTTCGAGTAAGATCTCGAGTATTTTTTTTTGTTTCTTTTGTCTTGTTTTTGGTTTCTTAGGATTTTCCTTTAGGACTTTTTGAGTTTGTTTTTAAGAATTTGGTCGTTCTTCTTTTTCGATTGTTTGTTTTATTGTTTTGTAGGTTTTTCTTTCATTTCCTTTTGTGGAAGTTGGCAGTGTTATTGGCCTTTAACAAGGGTTACAGAAGGCTTGCACTTCATTAATTTTCTAACTCATTATGGGTCAAGAGGGTAGAGGTTATGGAGAGTGATTTCTCTATTAATTTAAAAGAAGATAGGGCGGAGGTTGACCGTATGGTGAGTTGTACTTTGATTGGTAAGGTTATTTATGATAAGAAATTGTATCGGAGGAGTGTCAGTAATGTGCTGCAAAATATTTGGTCTTCAAATGAAGTGGAATCAGTTGTAGAAATTGGGATTAGTTTGTATACGATAAATTTTTAAAGTTCAGCTTGGATGGAGAAGGCTTTACGTGAGAGTCCTTGGTTGGTGATGGGGTGTTTCTTTGTCCTAATGAAGTGGGAACCAGATATGGGTGTTCAAGATATTGATTTCTCTAAGGTGGCTTTCTAGATCTAGGTACACAATTTGCCTCTTATGATGTTAACTATGCAAAAATCCTAAGAAGGTTGATAACATAATTGGGGATTTGGTTTGTGTAACACCCCTCACCTGTCTCCGTTACTAGATTAGGGTTACGAGATGCTACTATACAATACATAACATAATTATGCTATATCAATGCAATACATTCCCAAACAATTGTTAACTATCAAATTTGTAATCATGTCATTCATATCCTAACGGTATTAAATCGAGCTCAACAAATCTATAAAACAATTTAAAACAAAGTAGGGACTCATTTGAAACATTTGAGAAAAGTGAGGTAAAAATGAAAATCACACAGCTGTGTGAATCTATAGGACATGGTCGTATTGACTAACCGTGTGGGAGGAGGTACACGATCATGTCTCCAAACCATGTAACTAACTGATGTCGTGTGTGCCAATTGAAACTTAAATCACATAGACCACACGGTCATGGCATACACCCGTGCATGGCACATGACCGTGTGCACCTAAATGACACTTTCTCCACAAGTTACCTAATTCAATTTCCTTAGGCCACAAGCAATATTAAACCATCATTCAAACCTACTCAAAGTCATCAAAATATACCTAAAACAACATCTATCTCATACATCCTAAGTGTTTAACTAATATGCTACATTTGACACCTTAATTCAAACATATTCAAATTCATATTTAACAACCATCAATTCATAAAACATATGCCTAATATTTGAACCATTTCATCAATCATATACCAAAACAAACCATACAAAACATGGCCAAAATATCCTTAAATATGTACATACTTAATCACTAAAAGTACCAACTTAGCAAAATACCTCATCATTATTCACATAGCCAAACCCTACCACAACTTGAATATATATATGAAATCAAAACACCTACTACATGGAACTTATAACCTACCCAAAAATGGTCAAAATTCTACCGAGTCATTAAACTGATTGTGTGAGCTCGGACTTGACTTCCAATCGACAATGACTTTCGATTATCTAAAAAGAATCTAACAGGACGGATGTAAGCAATTATTGCTTAGTAAGCTCATATTAAAATTAACTCAACTGACCAATTTTTCAAGAAAACAACTAAAGCATGGATTATACCAATTCGCAGGATAAAGTCTATGCTCATGGTTAGCCTATACAAATCACAAATATTACAAATTAGTACTTGTCACACCCCAAGTTTAGCGGATCTAAGAATGAGGCATGTAGTTGTGAAGTTATTTGTTTGGCGTAGTGTAATCCACCATGTTAAGTTTTCTGACGAATTGAAATGTGGCATATAGTACCTGCCATTGAGTAAATAAAGGTATTAGGTTATTTTGTTATCTAAGAGAAGGACATATCAAGCGAAGTTCGGTCAGGTAAAAGTTACTGCCAAATGTTTAGTATGCCTAATTTGTTTGAATATTGTGCTAGTTGGATTGTAAAGTGATCTGGTTAGGCTGGTCTAATATCCATTATGCAGGATTTTCATTTAATTTTCTCTCAGAATCTATAGGCCATTAAGAAGGACAAATTTTGAATTAAGTGATACTTGTTAAGTTCCACGAAGTAGGACTGGAGAGTATATATATGTGAGAAGGGTTTGTCAGGACGTTTTCTTCTTCCTTCAGTATTACTCTTTGGTTCTATTTTTAAATTTAAATGTTACTTGATCTGCCACAAATCAACGTGGCAAATTAGGATTGACGCACTTGATGATATTTTTCTCGAGCAAAATAGAGTTTTTAGTAATTTTTTTATTTTCATATTTTTGGGTAATAAGTGAAAATGTCTTCATTTTGTCTATTTTTTCCCAAATTGGTAGATAGTGCCATTGGGAGGTCTAACGTGTGTTTGAATGCAGTAGGGACGTGTCAAAGGTCGAAAATGAGCGAGAACGACATCTAGGGCAAGGGTATGCGTTATCCAACCTCTAAAATCGCGAATCCTATTTCGATTTTTCAATATGATAGATCTGAAGAGGGTGATGGATGGAATGCCCTGGTTTTTAATAGGCATCTTATTATTTTCCTTTAACTGGAGAAAGAGGGAAGATCCTTTGCAAGTCCCTCTTATTCATTCCTTATTTTGGGTGTAATGCCTTTGTGGTGAAATCAGGGTAAGTTTAGAGACTCATTTGCTAGATAAATCTGTGGAACAGATTTGGATAAGTTTGAAAACATCTCTATTTGGATAGCCTTGTGATAAAATTGAGTATGACTTAAAGGCAATTTCTGAAAGAGTCTCAATAGTGTTTCTAAAGGGTGAATCAACCATAGTAGTCTGTCAGTACAAGTAATTTGGTATATTCGTAATTATGAGTAGTCTAAGAGTTTGTCAGATTTGAATTTGTTTTCTTTATGTAAGGAAGCAATTTGAATTATCTGGTATCTGTCAAATCTGAGTGTTTCACATTATAGATAAAAAGGTTATCTGAAGTATAAATTGTCCATCAAATCAGAGTGTTCTCATTATATGTAATATGGTTGTCTGGGATTCCACTGGATGACTTAGAAGACTTCACCCATCAGAATAAGTTATGATCTGGGTTGATATAAGACATGATCTGACTAGTAATCTGATAGCTGTCAATTCATTATGAGAATCCACCAAATGTAAGATTTGTATGAAGCTTGTCTTAAAAGATCAGTTAGTATTAGTATCAACCAAGAATAGTATCTATGAGTACCCCATCATGGGGGAGGTATTCAACAGCTGACTGAGTGAGAATCCGTCAAAGTTAGGTTTTGTATGGATACCTTTCTAAGAAGTGTATTCGTTTTTTGAAAAGGAATGAGATCTATATTGAGTGTTCAAGACTAGAATCTGCTCAATTAGTGAATTTTATGTAGGGTGTTTGAGTATGGAAGTTGGCGTATATGCATACACCCAATATTAAGGAAGTACTCGCCAAAGTTAGAAAGGAAATCCAGAATCTTTCAAGATGAGGAATTAAACAACAAATGTTGCAAGGTGATTTGAGTTAAAACTCACTAATTTCATTTGAACTTACAAATGTTTGTTTATGTTTCAAGTTTCGCCTTAAGAGTAGGTACGCCAAAAGGGACCAAGCCAGGATTGTGCCAATGTAGCAGTTCAAGTGGCAAAATTATGCATACAAAGCGCACTATAAGAGTATGGTGTATAGTACTCTACGCTATAAAGAGTTAGTTTCAAGCTGTAACGTCATATGTTTTTCAAACTTTGATGTCATCATCAAATATCTATTTTAAGAATAGTACAAAAGAAATAAGAAATATATATATTAGAAAAATTTTATGCCTGTTGTAAAATCTCTGCTAAATGCTCTTGTATTGAATTCGGTGATTCGGGTCAAGTAGAGGGTGTTATAATCTTTTCAATTTTTAACCGCTTTTTTGCACGACCCATACGGCCCTATATATTTCTCAACCTATTTTTAACATAATTTTTCATGTTAAACTAATCCTAAACATCCCCTAAGCCCTTCTAACAGTAGTTAATCACCTCCCTTCCATCGTTGTTTTAAGCTTTCGCCATTTTTTTCGCGAGTTCCTTTGTTCCTGCCACGCCATTATTGTCGCCTCTCTACTGCTCACCTCTATTGTCAGCCGCCTCGTCAACCAACAATCTCAGTAAAATGTTTTTAACTTTTGTGCTTTATTTTTTTATTTCATCGTATTAGTTTATTTTCGGAGTATATTTTTATATTACATTCAAACGGCCCTGAGAAAAGTTTTCCCCACCTCGCAATTGGGTGAATCAGGAGAATTTAATTCTACCCGATTTTGAAGCCAAGAAGTTGAAAAATACTTCTTGGAACTCCAAGGGAAGATTTTCATTCAAGAACGCGGGTTTGACCAGTCGTTCGACTTGAACGATGAAATTTGGGACTTGATTCGTGTGAACCATTCGACTGACTTTTGTCTCACATAAAAAGAGTCAGCAATTGACTCTGTTGTGTACGAGTTTTATGCCTTGTTAAAAGAGCGAGAAAAGAATAAAGCATAGCACAATGTGCACCCTCATGCGATCATCTGAGGCAAAAAGCTCATGTGTACTCCCCAAAAAATTTACAACTTTTCTAATGCCCCATACTATGTCTCTGATGCTTTAGATGCATTAGATATTCATTTCAGAGACATAGATATGGATGAGATTGTTACTTACTTAACCGAGGGGAGAGACGTTTGGAAATACCAATCGAACACCAACATCCCATTATTGTTCAATAAGAAATCATGTTCTTGGTTTCCAAAATATGGATGCAGTTTATCTATACACTAATCTCACCAGCTTTAAATGTGTCTAACCTTAATGCATTTTGAGTTATTTTTTTTATTGTATCTTGCAACGTCGAGAAGTGTGCATGAGTGATAACTCTTGAAAAGAGTTATATTTAAGGCCTCTAAATAGAATTAATTAGTTGTAATTAAGTGAATACATTTTCATTTTTAGGATATTTTTAGAACATTGCATAATAAACCTTGGATTGTGATATAATGGTCATTATTTGTTACTTTTATAACTTGGGGAGGAAATGTGTGGTTTTGTGTGAATACAGGTGTAAGAAGAGCAAGAAAATGAAGATGGAAAATAAAGGAAGTGAAATATTATCGTAGCAAATAGTGAAATTGATTGCCAACAGATTTGCCATGGTAATTTCGAGAAGATGACTCAGCACTTTATCCACATCATTCTCAGCCAGTTGTGCGTGTACCAAAAAATCCAACCTGAAAAGAAAAATGAAAAAAGTGTGCTGAGGTGAGACGAATCTACCCAATAAAAAAAGAAGAGAGAAGAAGAAAAAATGAGGAGAATTTGTATAAGAAAGAGACTAGTTACAACAATCCTCTCTCTGCACAGAGAAAAACTCCATTGGATAATTCCAGAGAAATAAAGGGTAGCAGCTACAGAGAGCAGAATATAGACGTGTAGAAGGGAAAGAGACATCTATCCTGGATTCACATACGATTGGAAGATAAAAGAGAATCTAGAGTGTGGCGAGAAATCCTGCAGTTATGCCTTTAGTTTTCCTGATTTCTGTTATTCAAAATTCTTTAAATGTTGATGAATGATTTAATTTTGGTGTTTACTTTTCCACCCATGAACTAAATCTTTTCTGGGTTGGAGTTATTTGGGTAGATGTTTATCATCTTTAATTTTCATGATTTGAGATTGCTTGTATCTTTTTTCATTCGTTTATGCATATTTTAAATACATGCATGCAAGCTCTAGACATAGTTGATTGTATGTTGTGTTCATAGATGTATTTTTAATTCTGAAAAGGTTAAATATACTGGATTTATAATTTTTTTATGCAAGCGAATATTCGACTAAATATTCGTAGCACTCTAGACATAGATGTTGCGAGTTGTGCAGAGAAGAACGTTCATTGCAGTTATTAATCCAGAGTTCTATAGACATACAATAACTTAGATTTTAAGCTTTAAACCTAGCTATTGAAAGAGGCAGGTTACAGTAGTAACTCTCTAAGCAATCAATTAGACAATATTTTGCCATGACATTATTTTGATATGAGGATTTCACCTGAATAATTCCAGCCATATTCATTTAACAACAGAATTACTCTTGCTTTTCTCTATAATTTGCCACAACATTTTATTTGCCATATCAATTCTTTGCTTTTAACATTAAATTACATTAATTCATTTTACCAATATCTTATTCAATTTAAGAGTATTTCCTTCTATTTAGTATAGTTAATAGGATTATAATAACTTAATCAATCTTATACCAATTTTAGATCCCTTTGGATACGATACTTACTTATCACTTTATTACTTGAATGATGTGTACACTTGTACAATTGCATTAGGTATTTACACGCAACAAGTTTTTGGTGCCATTGCCGGGGATCGACAACATTGGTGAAAAATTGATTTGTTATTATTCTTGTAATTTTTGTTAGAATAGTTAATTAGTATTTTATTTGATTTTCAGGTTTTGTACTAGTGCATGAGAAGAAGTATTCAAGAGGATACAAAATACTTTTTTGATCCTAAGATTGAAAGGAAAGTAAGGCGAAGGAGGTAAGCATTAAGGGAAATGAAGAGGATTATAAATGATCCATTCAGAGAATATCATGTACTCTAGAATGAAAGGAATGCTGATATTCCTCGAATCTTAGATGACAGAGATAGACCCATCAGAAAACATGTAGTGCCTCCCATCAGAAAACATGTAGTGCCTAATTTGGGTGATCTAAGTCCAGGAATTGTTAGGCCACATATTCAAGCTCAACACTTTGAATTAAAACCAGTAATGTTTCAGATGCTGCAGATGGTAGGACAGTTTAGTAGTTTAACAACTAAAGATCCCAGATTGCACTTGAGACTTTTTCTTAAAGTCTGTAACTCATTCAGGCAGTAGGCTATTCCTGAAGATGCCCTCAGATTAAAATTATACCCTTATTCATTGCGAGATCATGCTAGATCATGGTTGAATGCATTACCATCAAGTACGGTGGCGTCTTGGAATGAACTGTGTCATATATTTTTGCTTAGGTACAATCCTCCCAACATGAATGTCAAGCTGAGGAATGACATTACATCGTTCAGGAAATCTGAAGATGAGACATAATACGAAGCATGGAAGCATTTTAAGGATTTAATTAGAAAATGCCCAATGCATGGTTCTCAACATTGGACAAAAATGGAAATTTTCTACAATGGATTAAATGCTCATACATGAATTATAGTGGATGCATTTGCTAATGGGACGTTGCTTGACAAATCCTACAATGAAGCATATGAAATTTTGGAAAGAATAGCCAACAATGATTATCAGTACTCCACTACAATGAAGAGTTGGTACTGGTAGAATAGCAAACATTTGAGGAACGCCAACACTTAAACTAGGTAGTTTCTTCTCTTATCTATTAGGCGCACATTAGGGACAATGTTCCAAATAAAGTGTAAGGTAACATAGAAATTTTCATAATTTTTCAAAAAAAATCTAATTTCTTATGTTTTTATTAGTTGTTTTCGTTAATTTTTGTTTTGTGTGTTTGTTTGTGCGTGAGCTTATAGCATACAAGTGATTGGATAGAAACATGTAAATAGGATTCTGTGTTTGAATTGTAAATATAAGTCGATGGCAATCGACTTTAGGTTGTTTAATATTACACTAATTAGTTCATTCTGTTACACTGTGCATAGGTGATAGTGTGTTAGGTATACCAAATGACAAATAGGTACATAAAAAGCATATGTGTTTGTTTGAATAATAAGTGTTAGAGTGTTAATATTTAGTTAATTGTAATCCATGAATTGATAAAATTAGGGATGACCTAAGGCATTGTTTGGCAGAAAAATTTTGATCTAAAATGCCAACCTTGATTTAAAATCCCTAATACCCTATTTTTTAGCCTAAAACTCTATTTCTTGATGAACTGCAATGGAAGCCCTAAGCCTTAAATATAATCTCTTGATCCGATTTTCATCTTCCTTGCATGAACTTAGACTTCAGGCCATTGATATTAAGGGTTAGGTAGAGACGACAAGGTAGTTTTCAAAATAAAAGGAAAATAAAAGTGAACCCAAGGGATAGTATAGTATGGTGAGTATAAAAGTCTTGCAAACTTGTACGTAAATAGAAAAATAGAAAAAAATTATCAAAAGAAAAAGTTTGAAAAGGCTAAAATAGCCAAGCGACAAGTTCTCGAGAAAATAGAAAAGCAAAGTGAGTGAAAAAGAAAGAAAAGAAAATTTCCTCATTGCTTTGCACAAATAGCTCGCTAAGACGATTGCATTCACTAATATTGTACTATACCTTAGGAATCAGAGAGAAAAGGTAGGTGAGAGAAGGGGATATAAAGTGGTGAACTAAAGGGGTTAATCGGGAAAGTATTGGGGTCAATATAATTTTCCAAACTATTTTCATGCTTAAATCGTTTTGTTGTGTCTGTCCTTTAATTCCAAATCAACCTAAGTTGTAGAACGTTACAAGCCAAAAAGACCTGGGTGACCTAGGTGATACTATTCGTGGATGAAGATTAGCCAAATTTTGACATTTCTAGTTACTTGTATTCTTCGAGCATGAATGTAAATTTTTTGTACCTATTTCGATGGATCAATGTGCTTACATTCTTCAATTTGTTTCCTTTGTAATTTTATGAACAAATGTTTGTGATATTGAAGGTAAGGAGTAAATTTAATATCGTGTTAGAGTTACGTATTTATTCACAATGTTCTGTGTACATAGCTCTAAACTAGTCTTTGTATATGACATGCTCAAGCACTATTTGGTTGTTTTATTTTTCTTGTTTGTGTGTGTTTTTATTTTGTTTCTTGAGGACAAAAAATAACTTAAGTGTAGGGGAGTTTGATCTGCCACAATTCGTTGTGGCAAATTAATGTCTTTCTGGCACTTAACGAGTTTGTTTCTAGTATTTTTATATGTTTTTGGTTTTTATTGATTTATGTTTAATAGATGAAAAATAAGCATTTTTACGCAATTTTGAGTTATGTTATGATCTAATGGGCCACTACAGGCCTAGGGATGATTTAATGGCTCTATTTAGTGTTTAGGACACTGTTTTCGGGCTTAGAAGACGAAAGATGAGTGCAACGCCACGACACTAGTCCTGTGGTGTCGTGACACTGGGTAAAGATTAGGAAAATTAAGCATGGGTATTTTTGTCCACACAATGAACTATAATCAGATTTTTTGGTTGTTTGGCAACCCTAATTAGGTTAGATCATAAACTTTCTAAATAGGCATGTTTAGCCTCATTTTAAGAGGCCAGGCCAAGTGAGCCACTTAGTTAGTTTTAGGGTTTTAGTTTAGTTTTTATTTTATTTCAATTTAGTCCTTTAGACAACTTATGTTCTTGTTTAACTTTGATTTGATTCCGATCCAAGCTTTTGGTTTAGAAATTTTTCGTTATTTCTTTGTGGATTCCAATTGCAATTGGAGTAATCTTTGTGACTGTTAAAGGAAATTCCGCTTCCTAAAACGAATTGATATCAAAACGGATTTATTTTCCTATTCCCTTGTTTTATTTAATTTACTGCTTTGTATGTTTAATATGAGTTTGGGGATTATTGTTGTAACAGCCCGATTTTGATCCTAATCGGAACGGTGGTTTCGGGACCACGAATCTGAGTTAGAAAAATATTTTAAAATTATTTTCTGTGTTTATTATGTATGAATTTACCTGTGTGAAAATTTTGTGCTTTAATTTTGTCGTTTGAGTGTCCGATTAAATAAAAGGATTAAATCGCGTAAAATAAAAATTTAGTGGTTATTTCTAAAAGGGCCGAATAGTGGTTGTTCTTTAAATATGGGGGTTTTATGTTGCACTTTGACCATTGAAAAGATAATGGACAGCATTGTGTTTATAATATATAGTTTTTATATTATTTATAAAGGTTATAATAATAATTTATATATTACAATGTTATTATAATAAAAACAAAACATAAGAAAGTGGTCATTTTCATTATATTTGTGCCGAATGAAAAGAGAAAGAAAATAAGAAAACCAAGCTAGGTATTCGGCCCTTGTTCAAGAAAATTAAGGTATGTTTCGGTTTCGGTTTTTGATGATTTTTATGTTTTTGAGATCGTTGCTTCGAATACTACCCGACCCATGCTTCAATTTTTGATTTTGATGAATATTTTGAGTTATGCCATTGATGAATAATTGTGTTTTGTGATATTTGATGATGAATTATTGAAGATATGTTTTGGGTTAGTATGTTTTGTATTGGAAATTTTGATGAATTTGAGTAATTAGAGCTAAATTGCAAAAATAATAAATTGAGGGACTAAAATGTAAAATAAATGAATTTTGTGAGCTTGCATGGGAATAATGAATATTCGGCCAAAGCTTGGTATGTGTAAATTTTGTATGTTTTGTGTTTTATGCAAATTGGACTAAATTGTAAAAAGTATAAAATATCAGGGGTAAAATAGTAATTTTCTCCTTTATGTGTTTTTGGGTTAGATTGAATGAAATTGTGTTTAAATGGGCTTAATTTGAAATTGTATAGATCAAGAACAAAAGAAATCAGACTTGGATCGAGGGGAAAAATAGTAGTTGAATAGTCGTTTTATATACCCGTCGATATCCGAGGTAAGTCTATAAGCATATATATATTGTTTATTTTAATTAAATATGAATTTTATACGCTGAAAGGAAATATGTGAAATTATACATGTGTTAATCAAATGAAAATAAGCTTGGAAGCTATGTTTATGAATTCGTTTCGACAGAGTTACGACATCCGAAAGGCTCGTACGAACCTTAGGAATAGCTAGGATACATATGTCATGACATAGGATTTTTTATATGTGTTCTCGTGTAAGACCACGTCTGGGACGATGGCATCGATATATGTGATTACGTGTAAGACCATGTCTAGGACATTGGCATCGTATTTGATTCGTGTAAGACCTTGTCTGGGACAGTGGCATCGATATGAGATAGCATGTAAGACCACGTCTGGGATGTTGGCATTGTTCGATATATGTGATTATTCGAGTATCCTATTAAATTCCGAATGGTTCAGCGGGCAATGATAAGTTGTGATTAAAGGTGTAAAACGAGCTAAAACGATCAGGTATGAGTTACTTGACTACCTATTTAAAAATACGGTAAGTTGGCCAATTGGTATGTGATATAAATTATATAAGTTACTAATGTGAACATATGTATATTGGTGAAGTATATTCGGCCATGTGTTATGTATATGCATATGATGTTATATTTTGGTTCAAAATTATATGTATATGTGTGTAAATATATATTCAGATATATAATAATATTATGTCTCTGAATTGAATGACACTTCGAATATATATACATGTACATTCGGTTAAGATAAGATTTATTTAAGAAAACACATGTTTTATATGAAATGTTAAGCTTGAGGTTAAATGTGATTATGCTAGTATAATTTAATTTGGTTAAAAATGAGTTGATAATGTAGTTTATATTCGGTCAAAATAGATATGTAATAATAAGGTTAAAAATGAGAGTTGCACATGTGAATGACATTATATATATATTCGGTCAAATGTTAAACTTATGTGTATTCGGTTAAATATGGATTTGATGTATAATATGTGTTTGATAAATGTATTTTTCGATTATGGAAATGGATATGAATATTGAAAACATTATTTGATTTTGTTGTAACTAATTAAATGTTGTTAAGTTATTTAATTGCTCATGACTTGCTAAGCTGTAATAGCTTACTCTGTGTGTTTTTTTTCCTATACTTTTTTAGAGTTCCAAAGACTTACTCGGGTTGGAAGTCATTGGAGTCGTCATCACACTATTCGGTTATCGTTTCGGTTAATTAAGGCTTTGAGTTTTTGGTTATGTGACATGTATAGGCTAGTTTTAATTTAGTTGTTGTATATATATTTTTAGCCATGCGAAAATGGCTTGATCTAATGCAAATGATCCGAGGTTTAAGTAATTTTGGTCATAGTAAAGGGGTGGGGTATGCTTAGTATTTGAATTTGGTAAGACGTAATGATATATATATGGTTTATAATTATTTTATTTTGGTAAGCATGATATGGATGATGGATGTGTTATGGTTGTGGTTATGGTTTATTAATGATGCTAATGATAGTGATTTTCGGTATTGTATTAGCTTAATTTGTAAGTATGAATTATGGTCTAATTTGTGTGATGAAATGGTATTGAGATTTGGCTTGATTAAATAGGTAAAATACGATATATATTGAAGATGAAATAATGGTTATTTCGATTTATGTGATGTAAATATAGGTGATGGTCATAATCTAGTTTGTGATTCGGCATTGGTGATCAAATCATGTAGTTAAGTATTTAGTTATATGTTAATTTTGAATTTGGTTGTATTCATTATGTATGGACTATGTTATGCTATGAATATTTGGTAAATTGAAATGATTAATTTGAGTAAATTTGTAATGGCATGAGTACATTGGTGAAATGGATTGAAAATGGAAATTTATATATTATTATTTATATTTAATTGATGAAATGTAAACAAATATATATGTCTTTGATAAGTTAATTTGAATGACCGAATATATATATATAATAAATTGATTTGGGTGTGTATATGAAATTTTGACATGATTTATACTATATGGAATTGGCACGTTTTGAATTGGTTTTGCATGTATTTTAGGCTTAATAATTAGCATGTGAATTGGGTATAAATTGTTTGGTTAGTTTGCTAGCTGAATAGAAGATAAGATGAATGGCAAAGCATACAAATGTTTTGTACTTAAATGGGAAGTTAGGCATGTATGTTTTATTAGTTGAGTTTTAAAAAAATGGTGTATATTTTATAAGGTTAAATGCATTTGTGGCTAAGATGTTTATATGCTAAACTTGACTATTTGGTGAAAGTGATTGTGCTGCATTTTCTAATGGACAATAAGCCGAGCAATATGGATTGTTTGGTTTTATGCACATGAATAGAAATATGAATTAATATGTTTGATATTCAGCTTAAGAAGTAAAAAAAAATGCTTGGATGTCTTAATGTATGCGTATGAAATTTGTAATGTGATGAGTCATCTTATAATTTGATTTTTGAATGATATGAGTAAGAAGTATATATGTTTTGAATGGTAGGATTTTAAAGCATGTGTAATATGACTATTTTGAGCCGTGTTTTTTTTTATGGTAATGCCTTGTAACCCTATTTCGGCGACGGATATGGGTTATGGGTGTTACAATTGCATCTAGATCCATGAATAGCTAATTTCCTTAGGGAGATTAACGAACGAATGTGTGATTAATTAACAAATAAATTAGGGTTTAAATCTAAGTTTGTTGGTTTAAATTATGTGCGATTAAACCCTAGAAAGTGATTCTCTTATGAAGTAATTTAGGATAAACAAGATCGAGAGATAAGTTTACCGAGAAAATCATAATTTATCCCGGTCAAGAAAGTGAAGCCAAGAGGTAAGTGTGCATTGTTTGATTAGTTAATTAGTTAGAGCCCAAGAGGTAATAACTGGTTAATTAATAGCTAACTTAATAAAACCTGAGTTCTAAATTTAATTAGGAACACTGAAGTGAGTTAATCTCCTACCTCTTTTTTAGATTTTATTTTGATTGTTAATTGGTCATTTTTCTTTTAGATACTTTTATATTACTTTAATTAATTTATTTTAATTTAGTTTTTCATAATATAATTTTAAATTAATACTACTAGTGTAGAAAATGAAGTTACATTTAATTCAACCTTCCTTGGGTACGATCCTCGGAATGATTCCCGGAGTGTTTCATTGTAACATTCTTTACTATATTACAATTTGACATGTACACTTGCAAACACTATTGTTTAATTATATGTTTATTTATTGCAATATTTCCAACCTAGATTTCTGCACATCTGGTGGTGGTCAATGTCGCAACACAACCCTGAATGAAAACCAAAAGAGCAAACTGTCGTCAGTGTCGTGTGAGGGTATTGCAACACAGTTGTGACAAGGCCACTTAAAGGGGAAAGGGTGTTTTCATCTGTACAACTCAACTTAATGATGTTTAGTCAGTCGTATTAGGTCAAAATGAGGCAGCTAGCCTTGATCCTATAAATACCATTACTCATAACTGTTTAAGGGACTTTTTTTCCTTCCATTTTTTACTTCTATTCTTAGTTTTTAGGGTCTTAGTTTTATTTTTTATTTTTGTTCTTGTTTTGTTCATTCAATTGATTCAAATTGTGGATCACTTAGATTCTGTCAAGGATTGCACTTCAAGTCACCAATACGATCTTCAGAATCTTTTTATTTCTCTTTACTTGTTTTGCAATATTTATATGTTTCAATTAAAAACTATGATGATGTTTGATAGATCTATGTGTAACTAAAATCCTGAGGAGATTAACAAGCAGATGTGGTAATAGTTAACAATTATTTAAGGATTTCTTAGTGGATCAATTGGTTTGGGAAAAGAGAACATAAACCCTAGGATTGATGACCCTAAGAAGTTATCTAAGTAGAGAGGAATCTAAGAGGAGAAGTCTACTGGGCACCCTTTAACCTAACCCGGTCTAACCTGTGACATCGAGAGATAAGTAGTGTTTGCCGACTCATTAGATTAGTAAAAGGCCGAGAGGCCCTGCTAGATTAATGACTAGCTGATTGAATAGAACCTGAAATAGAAATTAACTATGAATACTGAAGCGAGTAAGTCTTCTGCCTTTAGAATCTGATAAATCCATAATTTGTTCCTCTCGATATTATATATCTTTGCATTGTTCTTATTTTCACTTCTTTTATGAATAATAATATAATTAGGATTAAGTACTATTTAGACCTATTAGCATTGAAGTTAGTGTTAATTTAATCAAACCTCCTTTGGGTACGATCCTCAAAATACTTCTATGTTCCATTGTAACTTCTATATTACGACCTGCCCCGTATACTTGCAAACATTGCCTTAGTTCTTGTTTGTAGTTGCAGTATTCTCACTTTCGATGTTAGTACATCGGGAGGCGGTCAATTATATAACTGAATCGACCCTTAGGGCTCATAATAACCAATTCATATGCCACCATTTATTGCTTAAACAACAAGTTACAATTGTATAATTTCAATATCTAATGTCGATAAGTGAATTACATGTTTTCATAATCCCTATTAACCGAACATGGAATCAAGACGGATATATGATCATTCAATCATCACACTTGTAGCAGGCCCAATTAGCCCGGGCCTGTACTAAATAAACCAAACCTAAAAATATAGCAGTCCATTAACAATTCAATAGTCCAAAATTAGAACCCAAATTGAACCCAATCAAGCCCTAAGTCCTAGCCCAAATCAAATTTAACCCTAGCCCAGCAAAAGTCAGTAAACAAAAAACCTTAGGTGCGCCGCACCTAGGTCTTCTGGCCTTGCTGTTGCCGCCGTTCGTCGCACG
The DNA here is from genome assembly GCF_007990345.1 of Gossypium hirsutum. Lineage (NCBI taxonomy): Eukaryota > Viridiplantae > Streptophyta > Magnoliopsida > Malvales > Malvaceae > Gossypium > Gossypium hirsutum. The sequence continues at coordinate 45,842,850 of NC_053443.1, forward strand.
TTCCATCCGCACATCGCACGCCACCACCACCATAGCCTCCTCCATGCGCGTCAGACCACCTGCAAGAGAAAACCACACGCAACAACAGAAACAAAAACAATAAACAAATAGAAAAACGAAAAAAAATAATGATTAAGGAGTTTGTAATCCGGCTATAAAAGCCCTAATCTATGACTTGTATTTTTTTTACGAACATTAATATAAACAACAAAATCAAAACAGATTTAAAAAGGTAACTTTTTTTCCTTGTTGGTTTGATTCTCTTTTTCTATCTTTTTTTTTACGTATTAAGTATTAAAGAACAAAAAGGGGGAAAAAGGAACTCACCGGAGATGGTCGTGGCTGCACCGTCGGAGGGTCTCTCCTCCGTCACCCGATTCGGGTCAAAAAGGGTCGATGGTCTCCCCTTTGTTTATTTCTCACGGGTTAAGAGAGCTTGGCTCTCAAAGATGCCGCAACGAGGGCTAAAAGGCCTTCCTTTCCCGACGCCGACTGCCGACCACGAGGCAGCGCGACAAAAGCCGAAGAAGGCCATCGGCCGAATGTGAGGAGGAGGGGTTGAGAGAGTTTGAGAGACCCTCAGTTTTTTTTTTTGAAAATAAAGGGTGAAATGTTTTTTTGTGTTTTTCTTGCTATTTATATGGGGTCAATACGGCGCCGTTTTGGACCTTAGCATCAGTGGCCAAAATGACGCCGTTTTACTTAGGACCCGAATACCCGACCCGCCTTGATAAGATCCGTGTGTTTTCTGATTTGAGGGTTATTTGCGCACGCGATCCCTCCGTTATTACAACATAGCGCAATCTGATCCTTTGTTAGTTTTTTATTTTGGCCACGAAATTTTATTTCTGTTTCAATCTGGTCCTTAGGCCATGTGCAGTCCCTTGGTTAAACGCCGCGCTTTAGGACTGGGAAATATTTCCCTGAAAGTCCCTCGCGCTGTAGAAGCGTTTCATCTCAATCCCTTAGCAATCTTGTTTTTATTTATTTGCGAATTAAACCCTTGATTTTGGGCCCAATTTTAATTTCATCCTTATTCCATTTAATTAATTTACTATTCATTTTTTAAAAAAATAATTAATTTATTATTTTAAAAAAAATGGGGGGCTCTTTTTTTATTATTTATTTTAAGTTTTACATATATTAATATTTTATGCCTTACCTAATATTTACTTAAGTTTTTATTTACATTATTTGTTTTAAATTACCATAAATATATACATCGTCTTTTAAATTTTTATACATATATTTTTAATAAAGAAAGAGTATTGTTTGTTTTGTATTTTTAACTATCTTAGTTTTCTCTTTCATTTTAAGTTTTATATATTGTTTGTTTGAGATATTTTACCATTCATTCCAAACTAATCTCATAAATCACTTGTTTTATACTATTAGTTATATAAAATTGTTCTCTATTATTTCGTTTCGTACTTGGATTGTTAATATTGGCATGTTAAATTGTTGCATGTGGTGTGATTATTATCATTATGTACGTTGTAATTAGTTTATCTGTTTTCGCATTATTGCCATTCATTAACATGATACTTTATTCGTAAATTGTCATATCATGTTCTATATTATCGTTTCATTTCATTTCATCACTTCAAAAGTTATGTTTGATTTGTACATACCCATAATAAACCGTTTTATTTTATCACAAAGAAAATAAATGCAACATCGCTCAAGTATTGTATTCGCATTATTCAAAAAAGGGAAAAGTTTTAAAATAAGGCAATGTTTCGTGTTTTGGGAGATTTAAGAAATTGTACCCTAACTTACGCGGTTTCAATTTTCTCGTTAAACCTAAATAGCAAAATATCCTTTTAAATTCCAAAATATACGAAATTTCAATAAAAAATCAAAAGCAAGCTTGTTCTCTAAGGTTCCCAAATATCATGTCCTAACTTACGGGACGTGACATTTCATTACCTCGAGACAAGTAGGTCTTTAACTTCCTTTTCGATTTATTCAAGCGTTTTTAATAACATTAATAAAAAAGGGATCGTATCTTAAATTTCCTTTCAAATTTTTAACTTTCAGCATTAAGACATTAAGTAATCAACTAGGTATCAATTTTGGGCGCGTCAAGAGTGCTAACCCTTCCTAGTGTTTAACCGACTCCTGAACCCGTTTTCTAGATTTTCTAGACCAAAAATGATCGTTTTAGTAAATTTAAAATTTTATTAAAATGGTTACATCACGAGCTGATCCGATCACACCTAAATAAAAAAAGATTGGTGGCGACTCCCATGTTCGTTTCTGTTTTCAAAATTAAAGTCGACTCCTTTTACAAAAAAAATAAAAAAATGGTTTCGACAACACCAATATATCCAACACCTAGTGCCTCATCAAATCTGAAGTATAATATGCATTCTGTACCTCATCTATATAAGACGAAGTATATAAATATGTCTAGCACTTTACTAGAACATCTGACGTATAATATGCACACCGCGCCTCATCGGTATAAACCAAAATATAATCTCGTATACTAATCTTATGACATGTCAACTATACTCGACTCTACTCGAGATGTTAATAGGGTATCCAATATTTTTATTAGTGTATAAGGTTCACATAACATAGTTTAATACATATAAATTCATATCATACTCAAATCAATTCATACAATTCCATATCATCATTTGCATATCATCACATTTTTCACAATTTATCAACTATTTCATACTTACCTATTCATGAGACAAGTAAGTTCATACCTTATTTAGGCTAATTGCAACAATCCATATATGATATTTTAAATTTAAATCATGAAAGCACAAACCGAGATAGCTACTCGCCTACGACCCTCGCATTTCCTTTATCTCGAGACAACCTGGTGTCGTCTTTAGCTATGTACGATAATTCAATTATAAAAATAGTATTTGTTTTCACCCAATCACATGAAAAATACATAATTGAACATAGTTTTCATTTTATTCATTTTAGTCCTTATATCTTATATGCTCATATTTTTCAATATTTAACATTGGATCAAAATCAAATTTCATATTCTTTCATTAGGGACCTTTTACTTTTAATCAATAGCATAATTTCTTAACAACTTTCAATTTATTCAATTTAGTCTCTAATATCAAAGTTAACTAAACCTTTAATTCTAAGCTAATTTCACTACCTTTTAATACAATCTTAACCAAATCTAAGCTTAACAATCACATATTCATCATTTTAAAGCTTGAATTTAACAAAACTCTTTCATGGTAACATAATACATATTGATAATTTCATAATCTACTAAATGGGTTTTCTAGCTTAAGTTCTAAGGACAAAAAATATATAAAATTCTTTAAGAAAACATCAATTTTAGACCAAAATGTAAAAGAAGCAAAAGGAAATTTTCTTCCTTCTTGAAGCTAGGGACGGCTCAATTGAGAAGAAAATATGAATCTTTTTCATCTCTCCAGCCAACTTTTTTAACACCCCATACCTGATCCAGTCGCTGGACATGAGTTACAAGATGTCACAATAGTAAACCGAAACATTTATATGCAATATGTATCAACAACATTCAATAAATGAAAATGTACAAGTTAAGTTCATATTAAACATGCATTACAATCAAAATTAAGCTCAATCAATCTTACAAAAGCTTTTAAACAAGTTCGAACTAAATCGAGACCAATCTGAAACATTTACAAAATAATAGATAAAAAGTTAAAACAGGGGTCACGCGACCGTGTGTTCAAGCTGTGTGACAAGGTTGAGTCGTGTGGGGCTATCACACAATCGTGTCTCCAAACTGTGCAACAATTTGATGTTGTGTAATCTAAGGTGACACGGCTGTGTCACCAGGCCGTGTAGCAGACTGTGATCTGTGAACTAAAAACCACCCTGACTGTGTTGAACACATGACCGTGTCATCCAATCATGTGAGACACACGACCATGTGGTTGCCCGTGTGCAACAAAAATAACCTATTTGGGCAAGTTTTCATACCACTCCTTCAAGTGACCTATAATGTCATTTCGTTCTATTCAAACCAACACCAAAGCATGCATTTCCAAGTCAAAACACCAATTGACCTAACCATTTTAACATACAACCAATATGCCCTCATTAGAACCAACAATTAAATAAACTCAATTCGTGTTTCAAACATTTCATATCACAACTCAATCAGACCAAACACAAGCATATACTTAACATGACCAAAGTCTAAAGCCATTTCATACCACCATCATAAACATATGTATAATGCCATTCAAACTACCAGACTTGACATATACCAAAAATCCAATAACCAACCACAAACATAGGTTTATATATATAAGGTTATTACTCCAAATTTCACATTATCTTACACAAGATAATCCAACCTAAGTACATGCCACAAGTAACCAAAATGAAATATCAAAAGTCTATTGAATCGAGAGATGGTAGGTGTGAGCTTCTCACTGATCTGATCGACACGTTCCGGACGTCCAAAAATCTACAGAAAAGTAGTAATACTAGTAAGTATTTAAAATACTTACGAAGCTCATACAATATAAACATTTACTAACCTTAATCACTTAACATAATATACAATTCATTATGCAATTCAAATATATCTATCAAGATTCAAACAACAACGTCAATTTATAAGATTTTGATCAACCACGTATATAACCTCAAATGTTCTCAATTTTATTTCAATTTAACTTATCACTTGTATGCAATTCGTATGCATAACTTAGTCAACATTCAATGGCACAAAATATCTTTTTATTCACAATAATACCCAATGAAACTTCGTAAAAGAAATTTGTACACAGGTGAAAGTAATAGTACCCGGTTACCCGTTTGGGTTAAACCTACACGAATAATGAATCATAGTGTCTGGTCACCTGTAAGGGTTGAACCTATACAAATCGAATAATAGTGTCTGGTCACCCATTAAGGTTGAACCTACACAACAAATTGTCTGGCTAGGGCTTAATTAACCTATATTCTTGAGTCCGCAACACATGCTAGAGCTCAGAACCTATAGACAGTAACCCGTAACCTCATATACGAGACTTTTACTAATTTCATCAGGATTAATCTCATGTTATAACACAATTCCAATCAACAACAATAGTTATCACTAAAACAAGTATAACACATTAGTATTAGAAATTTAAATTATATCTTATGAACTTACCTAACAAAGCGATAATGCTTTAGATAATAGATACTATTCGGTAGTTTTTTTCTTTTTCACCTAAGTCAACAACTTGATCAATGTAATAGTTAAAATTCAAAATACCAATACCAATCTCATGATAACACCAAAATTCATATTTATAATCTTTTAATTTAGTTTTACATAATTTCCCTAAACTTTTATATTTTATTCAATTTAGTCCCTAAAACCGGAACAAGTATAACTTTCACAATTGAGCTTCATCTTTTTCATTCTAATTTCAATTATGTCTTTCTACAGCCCTAAAAATCCAAATTTAAAGGAATTAAGTGTTACTTTTAACATATTCACAATTTAGTCCCTAAATGCAAAATTAACAAAAATTACTTTATCAAGTAATCCTTAAACATTTTGTAGCTTCCAAATCTACCATTTTCTATAAAAAAAAGAACATCTAAAATTCATCAATGGCAAGTTTTAAAATCTTTAACAGTTTTAAAAACAGAAATACGAGTTACCTAGACCTAGTTGCAACGATATCAAAAATATAAAATTTATGAAAAGCGAACTACAATAACATACCATGCAAATCTTGGCTGAAGCTTAAGTTTTCTCTTCCATGGATAATCGGTGGTGAAAGGAAGATGATAATGTCTTTACCCTCTTTTTTTTGTTTAATGTTTTATAATATTTTACTTAACCATTTAATCTAATTTAACATTAAAATAGCATATAATTTAAAAAAATAACAAGCCATCCACCCACATTCAAGAGGTGGTAAATTGCTACTTTAGACTTTAAATAATTATTAATTAAGCATTTAAGCTAACAAAAATATAAAACGATTAACTTTTACAGTTTTTACGATTTAGTCCTTGCACCTAAATTAACTATCAAATCACTAAATTTTTCTGACCAAACTTCAATCCACCTATATAAAAACTTTGAAAATATTTAATAAAAAAATTTACAAGCTCAGTTTAAAAAAATGAGGTCTCGACACCTCATTTTTCAAAACTATTAATTTAGAGCCAAACAACTTGTACTTTCATTAACCGACCAATTATCAAAATTTTTCAAATCACAATTCACTATAACATTGTACTTGACTTGTTAATATTAAATAATAAAATTTACAAACTCACTTGTTGGACTTGTGATCTCAAAACCACTATTTCCTGCACTATTGAAAAATAGGCTATTACAACTTTTCTATTTATACTAAGATTAAGGTTTTAATTAATCTTAATTAACTTAAATTTTAACCTTAAAAATGTTTAATCTTATAATTTATCTTTCTTAATTAAAAGTGAGTGAATGACCATCACTTTTTGGTATCCATATCACATTAATGGTTAAATAACCATTAAGTCCCTTGGTTAATTGCTATTCAAGTCCTCAAGCACTTTCCAAATTAAAATTCAATAGCGATTACACTTTTGCAATTTAATCCTTAAACTTTAATTAATAATTTTCTCAATTTAATTACACTTTTCCAAATTAAAATACATTTTTTTAATTTCTTACTTTTTTTAGAGATTGTTTAAGTGAAATCGGTAAAACACTTTATTTAGCACAAGGAAACAACTCAAAAATGCCCAAATTTGATACCAAATGATACAGATATAGCGAAAGAAGATCGTGTTCAAGTTGTTCGACTTGAAAAAGAAAGATTTGGATCTGACCTAAAAAAAGAAACCAAACAAATTTAAGGAAAAAAAAAGAAAACAAAAAATAACTAAATTAAGAAATTTAATAACAAAGAATAAAAATTCAAAACAATAAATGAATAAATAAAATAAAAGTCGAAAATGGATCGAATAAACCAATGAATATGACGAATAGATGGATAAGTGTCTAATTGAAAACGCTTTGAGATATAAACCCCGACAAATTCAATTAATGGCTCTAATCAATCTTTCAAGAAATAATCATTGGAAAATTGAAGGATGAAGAATGAATTTGCAAGACTCCTTGAAGAAAATCGAGAAGAAAACTACTTTTAAACATCACAAGAAAGTAATCTTGCACAGAAGAAACTAACTCTCAGAGTATAAATTTTTATCAATGAAAGACAATTATGTTTCTAATAAGTAATGAAACGGCTTTTATATAGGCTAACTAATTATATCCAAATAAAACTCTCAAGTATAATAAAATTCTAGGCAATTGTACTCCCTCTGAGGCAGAACTCTAGGGTATTCTTGATGGACTCCTTATTCTGTTAAGAAAAAGATACAAAAGGGCCACGATATAGACTAGCAACTTAGAAGTGATTAAGGCTTTGACCGATAAAGGGATTGAAGGTTGAGGGGTCATAGTGCTTAGAAGGGTTCACAGAACTATGTGATCTAAAGGACAGTGGTGGGTCTGGTATGTGCCAAAGGGGAAAATTTTAGCTGCTGACCGAATGGCTAAGCTCTGTCTAGCATGGAAATCAAGTCTACAGATTTTTTATGTACCTCCTAGTGAGGTCTTGGAGTTTTTTCAACAAGATATAGCTAGCGTAGCTTCTGCTCAATAGATTTGATGTATTTTTGTTTTATTTTTCACCAAAAAAAAGTAGTTTTAAACTAAACTTTATTGTTGACTAAGAAATATAACACTCCTAAACAACTTAAAATACTTAAAAATATCATAAAATTCAGAATAAATAAAAAAATAAAATAACAAAACCTAATAAATACAATGTTTGGGTCATATATAATAAAAATTAAGCTTAAAAATCGAACTCATTATGATTTAAACTTGAATTAAAGCTCGAAACTCATAATTTCCCATAATAATCCCGTCTAAAAATTTTATTTGCATAGTCTTCACTAAAACAATCATAACTTGAGCTCCCGATCTTGAAATCAAGTGATTCAAAGTGTGTTTTGAAGCTAAGATATAGATATTCAAATGATATGAGACATATCAACCTAGAAATGTCTGGATCCCATCCAAAAAGTCATCGAAAGTTGACTAATTTTCCAAACTTGAAAATTGACAGCTTCAGTGAATGACATTTAATAAATTTTACCTAATCCATACATGTACCAATCATTCATTAATATATTTTCATACTAATTTCATAAATCCTTCTATTATAATCTCACGGACTCGATTCATGAAATTGGATTCCAAAATTAATTTTTTGACACTGGCTAAAATATGATCGTTACAAGCATCATAATGCTTGAACAAACAAAATCATAGTAATTGAAAAGCTTTTCACATAAAAGGTTTAAACTCATGATGTCAAAAATATAAAAGCGTCATATTTACCAAATGACCTGATACGAGTCACAAAAGCCCAAATTCTTGAGGGCAAGGCCCAATAAGAAGATTCCAAGCCCAATCAAGAAATCCACCCATACTTAGTTGAAAATCAGGCCAGATTGTCAAAGTGGCCCAAGTTGTAAAGTTTTATTTTCATTTTTATTTATTTATTTACTTAGTTTAAATTTTTATGTCAATATTCAGTCCAAGAGTCCCAGATAAAATGACATTTGACCGAATTTCCATATTAAAATAATTAGGAGTTTTTTTTATTTTAGTTTTCTAATTAGATTAGGACTAGTTATAAGGCCTATTTAAAGGCATGGCTGTCCACCTTGTTAAACACTTATCATTATTATTAAAATTTCAGATTTGTTGAGAGCAGAATTTTCTTTGAGTTTTCTCCAAGATTTCTCTCTTGAGTTTTCTTTAGAAGTTGTTTTAACAATCTTTTTGATTGTGGGAGCCATCTTCAACCTTCTTCTTGCCATTGATATTCTTTGGAGGGGAGATTAGAGCCGTTTGAAGGGAGTTGTGAGATCTTTCGAGATTTCAAGGCTTCTTAGGACTTATCTTTTAATTTCTTACTGTCAATTCTTTCTTTATTTCTACTTGTGCTGAATCATTATCTAATCTATTTTCTGTTCTTATTGTGTTTTCAGCCTTTTTCTATCTTAAGGAATCAGCCCAAAAATCCCCAATTTCTAGGGTTTTTCCATACTCTTTTTGGGTGAAATTAGATTGTCGAAATTTGGGAAAAACTATCTTGGTGTTCAATTGGGCAGAATCACAATCTCCTTGAGGGTTTCAAGAACCCTAACACTTATTTCTATTCTCAATTTGATTCTTTGCTGATTTGGGGATTTTATTTCAGATCTGAAAATTCAAAAATCTAATCTTTTAATTTTCTGTTTCATTTCAGATCTAATTGTTTAGGGTTTTCGTAGGAGTTTCTCGTGACTTGGCAACTCGATCTTGGTCCGCGCGCAACCCCGTATCATGACCTCTATATCTTAGAGATCATTGGTTCAAATCTCTTTACGCAAAACTCTTCAACAACTATAATTTTACCTAGTCAACCATTGAAGAACGTACCACTTAGGAGTGAGCAAAAGTTGGTGGAAACCGATCGAACCAATCAAATTTGGTTTGGTCAATTTTGGATTTAGCTTAGTTGCATTAGGCGGTTAACTCGTGTAATGCCGGCTTAGTTTCGATTTTGAATTTCAAAGCCATTTTAACCAACGAAACTAACTTTACATATAATAATATAATATATTTAATTAAACCCAAACCCAGTATCTCATTTACCAACCAACCCAAACTCAAACCTAATCTCAATCCAAACCCATATTAAACCCAAAATTCCAACTACCCAATCCCAATAAAAATCTAATAATAATTAAAAATTAAAAATGTTAATGAAAATCTCAAATAATTATAAAATAATAACGTTAATAAAATTTTAAAATGTAATATTAATTAAAAATATTAAACAATAAAAACTAATAATTCTAACTTTCTAATCCTAAAACCCAAATTCCCAAAACCAAAAAACAAAAACCTTACCTTTGCTACAGCCCGCAACCGTTCCCCTCGACCACCTCCGTCGCCATCAGCCTCTCGTCACCTCTATATTCTGTCAGTCGGTCTTTGCCTCTCCTCCTCATCTCTACCTCGTCATCTCTGTCGATCGGTCATCAGCCCTACCAAGTCTTCCTTTCTTGTCTGCATTTCGAAAAAACCTTCAAAAGTCAAACTTTCCAGTCCTATCAAGGTATATCAATGTCTTCTTCTTATCAAGGTTTTGCCTTTACTTATAGAAATGTAAGCTATTTCCTTCATTCAAAACAGGTCTGTTTATTTTTAGGTGAAGTTATTATTTCTTTTCTTATAGTTTTTTACTTATTAGTTAAAAGAAAATGCTATGGAAAATACTTTCCAATATATCTTTTTTTCTACTTTTTTATTTTTCCTTTAAGTAAAGTGTTTGATAAAATACATCATTGACGACCAACCTACATTAAGATTAAAAATAGTGGCTTTTTTTTGTATTATATATATATATGGTTGATGGTTAATTGTTGGAGGCATGCATGTATGGTTGCTGCACAAACACAGATAAAGAAAGCATACTAAACACAGTTCGATCGGTTAACCAACCGAAAATGACTCGTGTTGGTTTTTGGGTTTTCCCCCAAAATTGGATCAGCTTCGATTCCATAAAAAGGGGAATTTAGTTAAGTCAATTTTCGGGGTTTTTTTGCACCGAATCGACCAACTCAACCGATTGTTCACCCCTAGGCTTTGTATTGCATTGGAGCATATCGTTACAAAACATCTTCCTTGGATTTGTCCCTCTCTCACAGGCAACTTTTGGTTAGGTTTTTCTTGATGGCGTGTTTCTTCTTTAAAAAAGAAAAGATCTTTTCCAGATAAAGAAAAGATCTTTTCCAGATTTATTTTCTCTTTTTCGGTATGGACTATGATGTTTGCAATGGTAGTGGTATCTTGCATTTATCAATGTCATATCATTGTATTACATAATGTTGTTGTTTTTATGGCTGCATTGATTTTGGGGGGCGGGGGGGGGTATTGGGGATAAGGTGAGTAATGAAGAGTTTAGGATTTAATCTTAGGTCATTGAGTTTTTAGGGATTTTGATTTGGGAAATTATGTTGTGTAGTTCTCTTTGACTTTTACTTTCTTGGTATTGATAAGGGTGAATAAAAGTCAGTGAAAACCAACTGAACCGATCAAATTTGATTTTTTTCAATTCAGTTTGGTCAATCTCGAAATCCCAGACCATTTTAATTGACAAAACCAATTTCACATATAAAATAAAATAATATTTAATGTAACCCAAACCCATTAACCCAACATCCTATGGCCCTTACTAACCCAAACTTAAACCCAATCTCTTCAAAAGCCCAAATTAGACCCAAAATCCCAAAGACCCATTACCCAACAGGCCACCCCAAGAAAACCCAATAAAAATAAAAAATGTAAATAATAAAATAATAATGCTAATAAATATAAAATTGTAATAATAATTAAAAAACAATAAAAAATAAAATCTAATACCCTAACGTAACCCCCTCCCAAAAAAAACCTTCCCAGTTACCTCTGCTGCAGCCGTTCCCTTCCCTGACCCCGTGCTCAGTAGCTTTACCTCCGTCGCCGTCGGCCGTTCCCCCTGCCTCGCCATCTTTCTCCGGCGGCCTTCGCTTCGCCTCCTCATCTCTGGCTCTGTCCGTCCGTTGGCTTTGCCTCGCCTCCTCATCTCTGCCTCGTTCTTTGTCAGTTTGTTGGTCGCCATCGGCCGTCTACCTCTGTTCTAAGGTAATTGATTTTGTTGTCAACTCACTGGTTTTAACATGCATTAGTTTGGTTTTTTTTTTTGTCTCTTCAAATTTTCTTTCTTGTTTGGTTGATGACAAAATAGAGTAAATATTGATGAATCCAACAGACTTTTCTGTTTTATTTGATTGGGCTGATTCAATTCACTTATTTTTCTATATTTGATCCTAAAAGGAAAAAAGAAAAGAAAAGTTTGTGTTTTTTTCCTCTTATGTATATGAAATTTGAATTGTTGTTACTATGATTGTAGATGGTGATGATTTCAAAGTTTGACATTCATCACTTTCTCTTGTTTTTCTCAACAATCGGACAAATGATTCTCTGTTAGCAATTTCACTTGAATTACAGCAATTAAACTCGGTATGGTCGGTTGGCCCACCGAACCTACTGCCCTTACCTCGGGTTGTTTTTTTCGGTTTTGTCTTAAAGTCAGTTCGATTTCGTTTTTGTAAAATGGTGAAGTTGGTTAAGTCGGTTTTCAGTTTTTCTACACCTAACCTACTGATTATTCACCCCTAGGTATTGATTTCGTCCCAACTTTTAGATGCAATTGGCAAATTCTTTCTTTGAATTCTAATAGGGATATATTCGAATGTAGAGAAAGCCTTGGTAGAAAGGATTTCTTTTTCTTCTTCTGGTTGAGTAAAAAGGTTCTTTTATACTTGAGAATAAACAAATGACTATTGCTGTTAGAAGAACATAGTAGCTAAAGTTCTTTTTCCCCGATAATGAACGATGCTGTTTTTTTATAATTGATTCCACAGATCTCCCTTTGGGAAATTATTATTGTTTAAATGTTCATTTGGCTTCGTAATGCTGAGCTTTGATTCTGTTTACCTACCAAACCAGCTATGGTCAGCATGGTATATTTGCATTCTTTTTTAATATAATCATATTTTTTTATTTTCCGTTACCTTTGTGCTTTGTGATGTGCAAACGTAGTGAATTCATGTTTGTGTTTATATGCATAAGTTGATTAACTTCTATCTATGATAGTATACAAGAAGGTTCATGACTTGCTTCTGTTGAATTAATAAACTCTACTTTTACTTTTTATCTAATCAAACCATCTTCAATTTCCATTTTTTCCCTTTATTTTCACAGTTCAAAAATGGCTTCCCTCCTTAAGGCCTCTTCCAATGTATTTCTGTCCGAGAAGCTACCTTTCTTGTCTAGAAGCAAGACAAGACAAGGTGTTGTTCCAAAGAAAGTAACATTTCGTTCAGCTCCTGTCACATTATCCTTGTCTACATCGACTGGAACCATTGAACATGACCCAATATCTAATTCTCCGGACATTGCCATCCCAATCATGGTACCCTTTTTTTCTTCTCTCTGTTAAAAGGGGAAAAAGGTTGAAATTTTCATTATATGTGCTTGAGTTTGATTTATTTCTGTGTGGTGTATGTTGCCAATGTGTTTGGTCATAAGTGAGTAAAGCTTTAAATTGATCAATGGCAAAGGAAGCGTCTTTTTCTATATAAACATTTTGATTTTGTGGGTATTCTACCAACGGAACTTTAACTTTTAACATCTTTGTCACACGGATTTGGGGTTTGGTTACTTGACATGTAGATAGATAGCAACTTTGGGGGTGGACAAGTTTAGATCATCTACTTCGCCTAGCTATGTTAATATGAGCATTTGCCATGGGGAATGGACTGGGGATTACTGAAAGTTATTTCAGTTTGTTCTAGCAATTCGGGTAGCTATTTTTTTTGGATTCTGATTATTATGAGTGAAAGAATTTCTCCTTAAGAGTCGGATTAATTGGTGGTGAGTATTATTGTAAGTATGTATTATGGTTTTGTCCCACATATATTATCAACTTTTTCATCTATTATATTTGTCATTTATTGTTTCTATGTCTTTACTTTCTCAACTTGGTTGCTCTTCTGAATTTTACCTTGTTATTCCTGCTAAATGGTCATGAAGGTTCCTTTTAATGAGAAGATAGGCTAACAGATAACATTGTTTAACATTCACCCCATGGCTTGCTGTTCCATTTTCCTGCTGTAGGTAAATGGTTGTGCTGGAAAAATGGGAAAGTCTGTTATCCAAGCTGCCGATTCTGCTGGCCTTCATGTTGTTCCTGTGTCTTTTGATGCGGAGAAGAATTCTGGACAGACTGTTGAACTCTGTGGGAAAAAGATTCTTGTGCATGGTCCATCTGATAGAGAAAGGATCCTTGCTTCTGTCTTTCAGGAGTATCCAAACCTGATTGTGGTGGACTACACTGTGCCTGCCGCAGTTAATGGTAACCTATCCAGGAACATGCATTTAAAACTACATCATATTTCATATTAGATGAAAAAGAAACTAAAACGACCTTGAGTGAGAAACATTTCGATAGCGTGTTGTATAATGTCTCCAAAATCTGAAGCAATATTTTGTGGTGATATTCTATACTATGATTGAATTACTTTCTTCTCAGCTTATCATTAAAAAAGTTGCGACTTGTTAAATAAATTTATGCATGCTAGTCAAGTCCGATATTATGATTTGATCTCTCTATTAATTACCTTTTTAAATTGTTATGGGATTGGGGTGTTTGATAAATATAGATAATGCTGAGCTCTATGGCAAAGTTGGAGTACCTTTTGTTATGGGCACCACTGGTGGAGACAGGGATCAACTCTATAAGACTGTTGAAGAGTCAAAGGTTTATGCTGTGATCTCGCCACAAATGGGGAAACAGGTCATCTAACCCTTAATCAGTTGAAATACTGTTTTAACTGTTGGAAATATAGATTTCCTTTTTTGGTTGCTTATTACTAACTGTTTTCTTAGGTTGTTGCATTTCTTGCAGCCATGGAGATCATGGCTGAGCAGTTTCCTGGAGCCTTCTCTGGATATTCTCTACAGGTACTTCTTTAAATAAGGTTATTTGTTTTGAAAGTGCTTGAAAAAAATAATATTTCAAATTAGGTTGATTAGGTATAACCAATAATGTTATAACTTCTAAACAATTGAGGCTGCAAAATACAACTGTTTGAGGCAATATCAAGAAGCCAGTTTGATACATTGTGAAGAAATAGCACGACTTGGAGCAGTTAACTTTTGGATCTTACATTTGTGGATGGATTTATCCATTAGTGATTACATACAATAGGGAATTTGTTTGTAAGAAGTTTTATTGGGCTTGTGTTTACAGTTGCTTATCTTGGTCTTTGGATATGATAGTCCTTTGGAATGCCTCCTTTTCTTAAATATTATTTATAATAAGTTTTCTTAGACACCATTGTTAGTGTTTTGTCCTATTGGTTGCATATAGCTAATCTTCATTGATCTTGATTAGGTGATGGAGTCCCATCAAGCAGGCAAGTTGGACACCTCTGGTACTGCTAAGGCTATTATTTCTTGCTTTCAGAAATTGGGGGTGTCATTTGACATGGATCAGGTGTGTGGTTCTCACATATTCTAAATTGTAATTGAAAGAGAAATGAAGTTCTTTTTTCTTATTGGTTAGGGGCTGGGGAGGGTAGGAGAAGGTTAGGAGATTTTGACCCTTAGGAATGACATAAATTCCTTTATTATATGGTTCTTTCAAGGTTTGGACTTCTAACTTGTCTCCTTTTCTATTTTCAGATACAAATGATCCGGGATCCCAAGCAGCAGGTTGAGATGGTGGGAGTACCGGAAGAGCATCTGTCCGGTCATGCTTTTCATTTGTATCATCTAACATCACCTGATCAAACGTATTGACTTAACTTTTTCACCTGTACCCTACATCTTGTTCAACATGTAAACATCAATGACCTTTCATTGATCTCCGATTGAAAATTCTTCTGCAGAGTGTCGTTTGAGTTTCAGCATAATGTTTGCGGCAGATCGATATATGCAGAGGGCACTGTTGATGCTGTACTTTTCCTTGCTAAGAAGGTGCAGTTATATATATTTCTCTTGCCAGTTTGAATCTATTTCTAGTGTTTCACCGAATGTTTTTACTGTTACTGCCACAGGCGCAGCCAATAAAAGGCGGGATTTCGAATGCTTGTAGTTATTAACTGTCTTCGACTTCTGTGAACTTAAAGTTTGTCACAGTAGTGTCTCAAATTCCAGAGAAACTGAGCATGAAGTTTGGTTAAGTTAACAATAAAAGGAGAGTAGCATTTAGGGATCATAATGTTGATTATAACAAATGTCATGGCGAGACTAGGGTGTTAGTTTAGTTTTATGTTCATATCACTATTTGATTGTGGATATTGTTCAAGTGCAGGTTAAGTTGAAGGCAGACAAGCGAATATATAATATGATTGACGTATTGCGGGAAGGTAACATGCGATAAAATATGTTTCTTATGCATTTTGTTGTTGGAGTGTATTATTTCGCAGCTCAAGATATCTAGGATTATGAGACTTAAGCCAATTTTGATTTCAATGGTATGAGCCATCGCTGTTCTTTGCACAGTAAGTGTAAGAATTGCAATATATATGATGTTGAAAGGGCACTCTTATTAAACAGTGGCTAGGAATAGTTAATGTTCGCCCTCCATAAAACAGGCTCTTAATTTTTCTTGCAAAAGTTGAGTGGATGTGTTGGAAGCCAATTTTTTTTTGTTTGATTCGGTTGGTTGGGCTAAGACTTGAGACAGCGGGAGACATTAGAACAACGGTTTTAGTACAAGGTTAAAAAACATAATTTGAAGAAAGTGTTGGGAGATGACTGCTGTTCCAAAATGTATGTAATTAAGAAGGTCCAATCACGACGTCAAAGGTTCCACGTCGTGACGTGACACTGTTTTCACAAGAATCAACCTGGTACAAGTTCACAGACCTAAAATTTCACTATTTCATACAACCAATTCACCTATACCACAGCAGCATGTGGTTCAAAACACACCAAAACGATACATTTAATTAGCATTAAACAATTAAGTTCCAAGTTGGACAAATTTGATACAAAATTGGCTTAAACTCTATGTACATGGCATTTACAATCGAAGGAGTCAGAAGCGATTGTCTGGATGTTGGCTTCAAATCCAAAATGTACGTTGAGTAATAGACTTAGTGGTATATTTATAATTCAAAACATAAACATATAATTTAACATTAACAATGAGCTTTAGCACATTCAAGCATCTTTGTACTCAAAATTCAATTAAGACATATATCAAATGGTCAATTATAATTCATTATCTATTCATATGTACATATGCATAACAACATGTTAGCCAACCAATTCAACGATATACTTATGTGCTTAATTTTAACTTGATTGCTAATTATCAATTATATAATACAATTAAGTATTAAACACAAACACTTATATAATCATGTCATTCAATTCAATTTTGGAGCTTACCGACTCATCCATATTCGTTCTGACCCTCTAGGTCTTGTTTCGACGAATTTACGAATTGGATCACGAACTTCTTTGAAATATAAAACATATCAATTATACCATTACCAATTCCATTTTCAGCATTATAATCATATTTATCGTTTATAACCTCTATTAACTTGACTCAAACTTGGGTAGATATTCGGATCGTCCAATCAACACACCAAAGTGCATCATGGCATACAAAACGCATAATTGGCACACGAAGTACATCAAGGTGCATAAGCGCATATCTAGCACATGAAGTGCATCCTGGCACATAATGTCCTACTCAATCCAATCATATAGTATGTTAACTATATCCAACTCAGCTCGATTAGTTAATAGGGTATCAATATCCAATTTCACTACAATTTAGTACACATATCATTTTTCAATCATACACACTATTTACATTTCAATTTTGTAATATAACATATATATTTCATATCATTCAATACATATTCTCACTCAGTTCTATAACATATATCATATTCCAAACAATTCATGCTATTTTATTTTATTTTATTCAATTTTGTCATCTACACCGAGAAATCACATTTAAGTTCAATCCAACAACTCATATCAATATTGTATACTTACATTGTTACTTCCGTATGCAAGTAACATGAAAATGCAAGAAATTTATATGACTTTAAATTATAAATGTACAAACTAGAATTTTCGACTACTTGTCGATCACTTTCGTTTTTCCTTTCCCATTCGACGATTCAGTGTTGTCGCTAACTATGAATAATCATAAAACACATCCCGTTGTCAAATTTCAATCGAAACAAAATCAAATATCAATTTTTAAAAATTTTGAAAATTATTCAATTTAGTCCCTAAAATTGGGACAAGCATACCTTTCAATTTAAAGTCTCGCATTAAAATTAGATTTCACCAAAGCCCATTAGAGACTCTCTATTTTCTATCCCTACCAATAATTCACGACAATTTTGGATTTCATTCAATTTGGCCCCTAATGTACGAAACTAACAATTAAGCTTGACAATTTAGTCTCCTTTCACATACTAAGCTTAATTTTTAACAATTTAACACCAAAACTATTCAATTCTCTATCATGGTAAAATTTTAAAACTTTAACAGTTTTTCAAATTAGTACAAGGGTTAGCTAGATCTAGCTCCCATGATTCAATTTCCAAAAAAATCAAAGAAAAAATGGTTAAGGACTTACTTAAAATTAAAGCTAAATAGCTCAAAACCCTTGGCTATGGCATCAAGCTTTTCTTTCTTTCCCAATTTCAGTTGAAGGAGATGGCATTCTCTTTCTTTCTACCGAAAATTAACTTATATACTAGGATTAAATTATAATTTAGCTTACTTAATTAATTAAACCTTATTTTAATTAAGCTAATGGTCCTTTGATCATACCATACACTTATATGACATTTAACATTGTCTAATTGTTGTTTTGAACCTTTTTTTTAATTGCAATTTAAATTCCCAAGCCATTTACTAATTACAAATTTATACCGATTGGATTTTACAAGTCTCTGGGCCTTAATTAACCACAATTTCGACTAAATTGGCTATTCAAAATCCAATTCAATAATACACTAACTCCATAAATGTCTCTATTAAATATTTATAGAAATGGGGGCTTGAAACCATCTTTTTCGACACCAATGAAAATCGGGTCGTTACACTTAGACCCTAAGGAAAGAAACAACACTAAGTAGAAGCTAGAGACAATTGCACGAGTATACAGGAAGCTTACCTAGAAAGATGTAGTTTTTGAATACCCAAATACGGAGGTCTGAAGAACTTTGATGAACAAGCTTCTTTGTTGTTCAATTTATTTATTCTAGAGTTAAATTTTACATTGGATAGGGTACTATTTGAAAATTTACCATCACTTTGTTTTTCAAAAGGTAAACTACACCCATGGTCACTTTTGTTTACCTTAAATTACGTTTTAGTCACTTATGTTTGAAATGTTACATTTTAGTCATTTATGTTATCATGTTGTAACATTTTAGTCACTGAGCTATTAATCGTCGTTAATGGTGTAACGGTAAGCTGACGTGGCACGTTAAATCATCATTTCAAACAAAATTTTAGGTTAAATTATACGATTGATCCCCATATTTTTTCCTTTTAAGTAATTTAATTTTTTTTCTTTTATGTTCTTTAAACTTTCCTCTCTTTTTTTCATTCTCTTTTGTTTTTCTCTCTGTTTTCATACCTTTCCCATTTCTTTTAACATATTAGGAAGTCGAATTGGCAGTGAAAAAAGAAGTAGGAAGTCGACTGTCATCATTTGCCTATAACCAAAACCCATAAACCCATACCATGCTTCTTTCTTCACTACCAATTCAACTTTCTGGTATGTTAAAAGAAATAAAGAATGTAGGAAAACAGAGGGAGAAGCAGAAGAGAATGAAAAATAAAGAAAAAAAGAGGAAAGTTAAAAGAACATAAAAGAATTAAATTGCTCAAAACGAAAAATTATGGGGACCAATTGTATAATTTAACCTAAAGTTTTTGTTTGAAATGATAATTTAACATGCCACGTCAGCTTACCATTACACCATTAACGATAATTAACAGCTCAGTGACTAAAATGTTACAACACGATAACGTAAGTGACTAAAACGTAACATTTCAAACATAAGTGACTGAAATGTAACATAAGGTAAACAAAAGTGACCATAGGTGTAGTTTACCCTTTTTTAAATAAGACAAATGAATCTTTCCTCTGGAAATACTCTCGAGTTCTTAACATTGACTTGCGCATATGTTATGAATTCCTGGCTAATGGAAATGTTATTGAATGTTATTTTTAGAAGTTGGCAGTTGAAAATATTACTGATAGGGTTATGGTTGATCATTCATGGAACTAGTATCAACTTTTGGATGGAAATTAAATGGTGTGAATTTATGATGTACATAATTAGTGTATAGAGAATATATAGCAAACACCAATAAAAAAAAAGGAAAGAACTCCGATTTGGTACAAACTGGGATGATCGATTCATTGTCACAGTTGAGGTCGAACAATCAATGTTAATGGCAAAGTTCTTTTTTGAACAAAAATTGGCTTGGGATCATTAGATTTTATGCTTGAGCATTGATCGTTCTGTCTTGACAACACAAAACTAATTGGAAAGTTAACACAACATTAACTCTTCAATCTTTAGTGTCTCTATTTTCAATCTTGAATTTATTGAAAAATTCAACTCAGTGATTCAAAGGAAGATCAACAATCTCCCATTACAAACAACACAAGCTTCATATCTCTCTAACATGTGGTACCAATTCTTGTAAAAACATCAAAAAAATCCAATCAAGAAACCCAGAAAACCCAAGTCAAGTTCAAACCCTTAGAGCTTGTTTGGTTTGGTGTATTGGCTAAGCCAATACACCCCTAATCGGTGGGGCCCACCTAATACCAATCTAAGACGCCGTTTGGTTGAGCGTATTGCTAATACGCGTGTATCCCCTTACTTCCCTAATCGGTGAAAAGCACCGATTTCTATTCCCCCCCTTCTTCCCAGATTAGATGACCCTACCCTAAACCTTCCCTCTTTTACCCCTAATCGATCCCCTCTGTTTCTCTTCCGTTTCCCACCTTCATCCGAATTGCTTCCTTGTTTCATTGCTTTTTCCCAGTATTATTTTCTTCCCTTTTCTGCCGATTTGCTCCCCCGATTATTTTCTTTTCTATTTCGGCCGATTTGCTCACAGTTTCTGCCGATTTGCGTCATCGGTTAGTCTATGTTTCCCGATAGATTAATATCCTTTGCTATTGTAGATGAAAACCAATACTTTCGAGGTAAATATGATCTATTGTTTTTATCTAATCGGTTTCCCCTTTTGCTTTTTTCAAGTTCTTCTTCATTGTGCCCCGATTTGCTAATAGGTTAGTTTTAGCCAATTTTATTCTGTTTGTATTGCATGTTGAATTGAAATGTGTTTTCTGTTGTTGGTTAGGCTTAAGAAATGCATGCCGTTCGAAGTTTTTCTCTCTTCTCTGCTAATCTTCGATTTCTGTTTGTTCTGTTGTAATTTTCGAGTCCTTTTCTAATCTCCAAAACCGCGAATGAGATTTCTTCCAATGTTTGTTTGTTTAAGTGCCTGAACTGAGTAGCAAAAATAGGTAAGATCATTGAGTTCTTTTGGTCCTCTGAAAGTAGCAAAAATAGGTAAGATTTCTGCAGTTCGAGTTCTTTTGTTTGTTTGTTCTGTTGTAATTTGGTCCTCTGAAAGTAGCAAAAATAGGTAAGATGAAAATGTTAGATGATAACGAATGTTCAAAACAATTTATAATGTTAAGAATATTGAATTTCATGCTGAGTGCAGATCAGAGAAACTAGAAGCTGTTAGATGCAATTTGTGTAGTCTGGCTTTGGGGTTTAGGGGTGAAGATACTGATACTGGTACTTAGAGGTCTTTCATGTATTCCATTTTTTCTAAATAGTTAATTAGGATGAACAGAAATATGATTTTTTTAAGATATTAAACATTTTGGAATTTGACAGCTTGTTATTGATTGAATAGGATGTTTGATATGAGTAAGAATTTCTATTTTCTTTTTGTGTTTTAATCTATGAATTTGGGCAAGATATGAATTTGAGTCATATGTATATAACTAATTTGTTGTAAATTACGAATAAAATTTGATATTTTCAGCCTTTGATAAACAGAAAAGCAATGATGAGTTGGATTTTCCAATCAGTGTAATATGATTTTTTTCTTCTAACCAAGCTATCTATATGTTTATGTTTAATTGTAGGTCCAAAGTTCTGAATTCTATAGTCAAACTTCTAATGTTTCATCGGAACTTTTTAAAAAGCAATAATATTTTTGCAAAATTCCCTACAACTACCTTTTATCAACTTGTTACAGTCATTAAGTTCTATTGTTGGTTTTTGAACTTATCAAAGTACATTGTGTTTGGATCATTTATTAAACATAATTATGTACTTTCTGCTAGTAATATCACAAGATTTTGTTGGTTTGTTCTGGACATTGTTTTGATAGTCTGTTGGAAAATGTTATTTTAGTTTGTTAGTGAGTATAAGATGAAACTGTTGTGGAAGATGAAATGTTATTTTAGTCTGCTGGACCTTGTTCTTGATTTGTTAGTCAATAGAATTTGTTATTTTAGTTCTTTTGGACCTTGTCTGTTGGAAAATTTTGATTTGTTCTTGATTGGGACGAGTATAGGATTTGAAGAGCATGTGTTTTGAACATAGGCCATGATAATACAAAGGAAAAAGTCAGCCATTAAAACAAGCAAGTAATTACTTTCAGTTTCAAATAGCATTCAAAATAGGCTTTCCTCATTTGCTTTCAAAAAATGCTGATGTTCTTGAAAAAACTTGTAAAAGCAAGTAATTAATTTCATTAAAATACCTTACCTTTCAAGCATCACTTTTCATGCCCTTCATGATGTTTTAGGGTGAAAGTTTGTAATCTATTTACCAAAGCTAAATTATAATTATATCTTTCTTTATATGATATTTCACCGACCAAAGTAAGCTAATTTAATGTGATTAATTGCTCTCTTTTTATTATGGTTTACGTCACTATCGCTCAAACCATATTAATTTCGTTTACTTTTGTCTCTAATTTTTTTTTACATTGGTATTTAAATTATTTATCGATTACTGTTTTTAGTCAAATAATTTAACGAGTTTAAAAAATAAATACTCCATCCGATTATTATTTTTATTCATATTTAACAATCTTAAGATTTGCTTACCTAGTTTATTACTTGTATAATATTTGTCATGAGAGCAATTTTAAGTTAAAATTGTCACTTAATCCAATTTAACAAAGTAAAAGGATTAAATTTTTAAAATTATAAATAAATAAATTAAATTTTAAATGTGTAAAAAATATAGAGACGAAAGAATAATTAAACCAAAAATGGGGCTTGTGACCTAATCTATCAAAAAAAAATTCTTCATGCGGCAAAG
The DNA here is from genome assembly GCF_007990345.1 of Gossypium hirsutum. Lineage (NCBI taxonomy): Eukaryota > Viridiplantae > Streptophyta > Magnoliopsida > Malvales > Malvaceae > Gossypium > Gossypium hirsutum. Next base: position 45,865,866 of record NC_053443.1, read on the forward strand.
GTTGTTATTGTTTAAAATAGTACAGGTAATTTATTATAAATTTGATGTTTAATTAAATTATAAATATTATGATACTAATAATGAGAACATTATTAATAACATAAATATAATTGTAATTATTATAATTTTTATCTTTAATATTAATAATTTGAAATTAATAATAAACATGAAACCTGTTTGTTAAGTATTAATGTTGATATAATTATTATAATTTTTATCTTTAATATTAATAATTTGAAATTAATAATAAACATGAAACCTGTTTGTTAAGTATTAATGTTGATATAATTTTATGTGGAGAGAATTATATTTTTATATTAATTAATAAAAATTATCATATATATCTAAAATATACGTAAAAATTATTATACACCAACAATGTTTTTTAGGGTAAATAACATTAAACCAACAATTATACATACACCAACAATATTTTTTAGGGTAAATAACATTAAACTAACAATTAAACCAACAATTATACATACACCAACAATGTTTTTTAGGGTAAATAACATTAAACCAACAATTATACATACACCAACAATGTTTTCTAGGGACAATAACATTAAACCAACAAGTAATTTTAGGTCAATTATACATACACCAACAATTAATTTTAGGTCAATTATACATGCTTTATAATTTCTTTATTGTTTGGGTGATTCATAAAGAAATGAAATTAAAGTTGCAACGATATCATTTAGTATAAACTATTTTGCTTCGTGTGTTCTAAATTTGTATTGTTTATTTTTATTTTATAATGTGTAATTGCAACTTCAATTCATTGATAGTGTGTGTTATAATTTTAATATGTTGCAGTAATGGCTCGTCTGCCTTTAATTGCACAAAGTGTGAGGCGTAAAAGAATTGGTCTTGCTTTGACATTATGGTTGGAAATCTGTAGAATTGCGATTTGGTTCTTGTTTAGAATGGGTGCCAGCCTTAGCCTACAGACTTATCAACCAAGGATTAGGTCCTACACCTTAGATTTTTATGCAAAACGGGATTATGTGAAGAGGCTTGTATATGCTAGTGACGAGACTTGTATTGAACAAGTTAGGATGAATAGAACTGCCTTTTGTAAACTATGTGAGATGTTAGAATCGATAGGGGGATTGAAGTCGTCAAGGTTCATGCTTGTTGATGAGCAAGTAGCAATGTTTTTACATATCATCTCCCATCACCTGAAAAATCGAGTTATCAAGCATCACTTTAGAAGGTCCGGGGAAACTGTAAGCAGAGCATTTCATAGTGTTTTAGATGCTGTCATACGCTTACAAGATGTCTTATTTAAAAAGCCAGAGCCAATTACAGCCGACTCTTCTGACACAAGGTGGAAATGGTTTAAGGTAGTAGACTGAGTTTTAGATATAGCTTGTACAACATTTTTAGTTGACTTAGATTTAAATTAGTATTCTAACACAAGGTTTTATATCATGTGATATAGAATTGCTTAGGTGCTCTTGATGGAACCCACATAAAGATTAGGGTGCCAACAGCTGATAAACCTAGATATCGAACTCGAAAAGGTGACATAGCAACAAATATGCTAGGTGTTTGTACACCTGATATGCAATTTGTTTATGTTCTTCCTGGTTGGGAAGGTTCAGTTGCCGATGGACGGGTGCTCCGAGATGCCATCAGTAGAAGACATGGACTTAAAGTTCCTCATGGTACAGTGTATACTTAGAGGAATTTGAATTACTCATTAAGATCAAACTTTGTTTGCTGAATTAATCATTTTTTAGCCAATTTATTTTATAGGTTGTTATTATCTAGTTGATGCTGGATACACAAATTGTGAGGGATTTCTTGCACCATTTAGAGGACAGCGATATCATCTGAACGAGTGGCGTCAGGGTTATCAGCCAAGTTCTCCGCAAGAGTTTTTTAATATGAAACATGCCTCAGCACGTAATGTCATTGAAAGATGCTTTGGCTTATTAAAACTTAGATGGGGAATACTTAGGAGTCCATCGTTTTATCCTGTAAGGGTGCACAATAGAATTATTATTGCATGTTGTTTGCTCCATAATTTTATTCGAACCCATATGAGTATTGATCCCATTGAAGCGGAGGTGGGAGAAGGATTACCTACTAATGTGGTGGATGACGATGAACCGAATATCACAAATATTCATCCATCGGATGCTTGGGTAACTTGGAGGATGGAACTAGCCAACCAAATGTTCGATGAATGGCAAGCATCTAGAAATTAGTTAGGTTTAGGGACAAATTCAGTTTGAATTGATTTGTTGATGTTTTTTTATGTATAAACTTTGTGAAACTTTGGTGGTCTTTATGAAACTTTATGAAACTTTGTTGAATTATAATGTAATTATCTTTTCATTAAGCATGTGTTATAAATTTAAATTTAGTATTGAACTACCGATATAATATTATAAACTGTTCACCCAACAATTAAATGATATTCAAAATAGTAAATAATGTTAATTTGTTTTTTTTTTTAAGAACAATATGTCAGGTGTTCCACCAACGGGTGCTTCTTCTCAAGCTTCTCGAGGAAGCAAAAGAAAATGGGTTCCAGAGGAGGATGCAGCCTTGGTTTCTTGCATGGTGGATTTGCACAATGTAGGAACATTTAATGCTGATACCGGGTTCAAAGCCGGTTATTTGAACGAGCTAGAGAAAATGCTAGAAAAGGCTTTACCAAGAGCAATGTTGAAGGCGAAACCAAATATTGAATCTCGGATTAGGTGCCTAAAAAGGGAATGGTCAGTCGTCTACGACATGCTTAATGGCCAAAACAACAGTGGTTTTGGTTGGGACGAGCATAGGCAGCTCGTTGTTGCTGAAGATGGAGTTTGGGAATCCTATGTAAAGGTAAAATGTATTTCAAGTATTTATTTGTTTTTTTACAAAACTTATAACTAATATGATTTCCTCATTTTTTTTAGAGTCACAAAGAAGCCTCTCAGTTCAGACATTGTTCTTTCCCTTACTACAACCAGCTTATTGCGATATACGCAAGAGATCGGGCGACTGGGAAAGACGCTCAAACAACTGCTGATGTTCTTGAAGAAATACATGCTGAGGATGAACGTACTACAGATATGAATGAAGAGAGAAACACATTCTATGACTGCGAAGCTGACGTCTCTTCAGACGACATGGATGTTTCTGGTACAGATCCGCGTGGAGATAGAGACCAAGGGGGTTCCTCATCTTCAAACAAGAGAAAGAAGAAATCTGATGCTCGTGATAATGTGTATTCTTCATTTGAGGAGGCTGCCACTTTGTTGGGGGAAAAAATCCAGGCCGTTGGCGATCAAATTAGTAGGACTATGGCCTCCGAGGTGGTAGTTCAGCAGAAGTCAGAGGAAAAGATGGAAGAGAAAGCTTCAAATTTATATTCAGCCTTATGGTCAATTGAAGGTTTAACCGACGATCAGCAGTATGATGCTTTGAGTAAAATTCCCGATCATCCAACTCAAATGATCGTTTTCTTTAGTTTACCTTCTGTTGCCCGATTGGAATGGGTCAGAAGATTTCTTTCTCACCATTAAATATCAATGTTCAAACTTTTTGATGTTGTAAAACTATATAACATATGAATTATGATGTACAATTTCATTTTCATCTAACTTTTTCTTAGTATAAGTTAATTATGTTTATGCAGAAAATAATTCTCAAGTTATATTTTGATTTTAGTAAATTCATAAGAACATTTTATGAAATTATATTTAATAATAATTATTTTAAATTGTATTAAATCATATATTTTAATTAAAATATATTTAATATTAATTATTTCAAATTTTCATTTAGTATCATATATTATGATTTGAGTAAATTCATATAAGAATATGAATTATTAAGAATTTTATTAAATTATATACCAAAATTATAATGTATTTAATAATAATTTTGTTTAAATATGATTAAATTATTTATTATTGATATTAATAATCTTATTAAAATTTAAATAACAATATGTAATTTCTGCTAATTATAAGAATTTTATTAAATTATATATTTTAATTAAAATATATTTAATAATAACTATTTTAAATATGATTAAAATATTTATTACTGATAATAATAATCTTATTAAAATTTAAATAACATTAACAATAATCATCTACCAAAACAATTTTCTGCTAATTATAAGCATTTTATTAAATTATATATTTTAATTAAAATATATTTAATTATAATTATATTTAAATATGATTAAAATATTTATTACTGATAATAATAATCTTTTTAAATTTAAATAACAATAACAATAATCATTTACCAAAACAATTTTATGCTAAGGGTATTCTAGTCATTTTAGTTTTTTCCATTATGCTATTACACCTCTATTCCATTCAACCAAACACAATATTACTATTACACCTCTATTCCATTACATTCAACCAAACAATGAATTGGCTATTACACCTCTAATCCAATACACCTTTAATCCAATACAGCGAACCAAACCCACCCTTAATATTATTTACTACAACTATTTATACCCCAAAATAGTATTACCATTGCCAGCAACACTTCCGGGACTAGTTTTCCCTCCCCTGTTTTCACCATTAATAGCATTGGTCGATGCTAATGAAATCCCCTTCAAATCTTCAACACTTGCAACAAGCTTTTATAACATCATCATCCTTCATTTCTTCTCCCCGACATTCGCAGGTTTACTCCCCCTCGAATTCGACGGCCACACCCCATTCTCTTTTGTCCAGTTATTCCCTGATGCTAGTGGTGGTGCCTATTTCATCCCACTCCTAACTGGTGGCTTTTGGTTTTCTTTCCTTAAAGTTGCTGAAAAATTAGACACCGATTGAGCCAAAATAGAGGACCCTTTCCTCGAAACCCCCACACTTGAACTAAACTTCACTTGTTTCTTCGTCGGCATTTGTTTTAGTTCGATTTCTTCCTTTTCTTGTTGCATCATCCCACTCTTCATTCTCAGCTTTGTTTCTCTCAGCTCTGCATAAGCTCCATATGTGGGACCCCTTTCCATTATAGAACTCTCTGTTGTAAGCCTTAAAGGAATTGGGTTACCGGGGCTTGAATGAAAGAAATAGGGTTGAGAACATGGAACAGAGACTCCAAAGAAGCAGGGTTTGGCTCTTGGGTTCACCAGAAAGATTCTCTTGTCTCTGCCATTTTTAAATGAAACTTGGAGGATCACTCTGTTTTTACAGAAAAAAAAGTAATTGAAGGGGAAAAAATGGAATTAATGGAATATGTTGATTTGAGACTTTGCAACGTCCTAATTGAAAGACAAAGGAGAGAAAGAAAGTCTTTTAGCCTATTTTTTTTTACTTTTACTTAATTATTAGTATTTATTAATTTCGCTTTTATATATGTTTCCAATGTTCTTGTTTTGAAGTGGATTCAAATTTATTGAATGTTTTGGTTTAAAGAGAAGTTAGATTAATAGGTTAAATTAATTAATTTAATTAAAATAATTTTAATATTAAATAATTAATGAATAGTAAATAATTAATGAAAAACATACATCTAACTTAATGCTATGATCTTGAATTTTTCTTTTATAAACTTAAAGGTTTAAATAACTTAATTTTTTTTGAAAATGTGTGAAATTGTATCTACATTTTCTTTTCTGATTTCATATTTTTTATTTTTTATTTTCATTTTATACTGATTAATCAAATTTTCAATTTTAATTGAATTAATTTTTCTCAGCAATAGTTTAACAAATGTTATTTTTTATATTCTACTAATAACACAAAGATAGTGTCCTTGCAAGTGTTGAGAGTAACACACTCATGATTTTATATAATGTTCAATATATGAACAGGTAAAATCATAATTATTGAAAAATTTTCCTGAACTCCTGTAATTGACTTGGTAGCCAAAGATTATTTCCCTATAGAATCCACCCATATTCAAACCTTTAAAAAATTAAGTAGAGAGCTTTTATTTGATCGCCTCCCTGTAAAAGCATTAACCCTAATAATTATATTATCAACACAATGGTCTAACACTTCCCATTTCCCCTTATCAAAATGGACGACTAATATGTTGTAACATTGACAAAAAATTCCTTTACCAAATCCAGTCTGATCTTTTCTTTTTCTTTTTTTTAAAAAGGATATGCATAAATCATTAGAGTTTATTTTGTTTACATATGAAGGCTTAAATAATGGAGAAAACAAAGGGTATGAAACAGACTCTTTCACTCACTCTACTGTCTTGAGGCCATCTTACACAAGCCTCATGGACTAAGTCAAAAAACGACCGGGTTACAAAATGGAAAATCAAATTATAAATTTTTATCATTTTTTAAGCAAGAAAATACTTTAAAATTTAGCGACTTTGGATGAGCCAAAGCCAAGACCTGCCTTCCCCCTTTATTGAACACTCACCAAACACATTAACTAATGCAGATATAAGAATATAAAGAAGAGATGCTTCTAAAAGGGTAAAATTTTATCAAAGAGGGAAAAGGAAAGGAAAAGATAAGGGTTGATTAGAAATGGTTTATACATGCATTACATACTAACTACATCATCCATGGCATGTAATGGTTGAGATGGTCAAACTTTGTGATGCTTGTACTTCTGTCCTAAATTGAATCTTGTGATTTTCTGGTTGAATCCATTCAGCACCAGTGTCCTCACTGCCTCAACTCCTTGTTCCAATGCTTCATTAATCTGTCAAAAATGCCACCCATTTAACACTTCACTTTCATCTCTCAAATTACCCTACTTAATAGGAATACCCCCGTATTTGATGCATATTCAGATGATAATAATGAGGTATATTTCTCTGAATATATTTTTTTCTAAAAAAATGAAAATTTAGCATACACGTATCCAATACTCTCCCCCGTTCTCCATCAACCAAACTTCAATGTTGTACATGTAACTAATGAGAAAGACAAGAGGCAACTAAATACCTGATTTCGTTCCGCAGGACTGAACTTCTGTAGAAGATAAGCTTTCATGTCCATAGCACCAGGTGGATTTCCAATGCCTGAACAATCAATTATTCTTGTAGAATTATGGAACTGTGAATCACCATATGCATCTAATCTACCTTTTAAAAGGGATATGTGTTTATGATGCAAAAATTAAGCAGAAACTGATGGGATTCAAGGAGCCCACCTATGCACAACCGAGGAAACTCACGACTGCCATCCAAATGCCCCATCACACTCTTCACTCTGCAACAAGAAAGCATAAGTTAATGTTTTCAAATCACCATTTGTTGGGAGAACGGTGAGGATGCACTTAAACACAGGAGAAACAACTTTGAGATTCATTTATTGTTCCGTATCATAAGGATGAAAATATGAACTAGTATTGCTCAAATACATATGATGAAGATAGCTCAATGAATATACGGAATGATTTCAACCAGGAACCGTTGAGCAAAGAACTGTTCCAAAAATAGCCAAGTTATGTCCAAGAAATCAAACTTAGATTACCAAGAAAACAAATTGGTATTGAACAATATATACACAAACCAGGCTCAGAACTCCAGATCACATGGAAAGGAATGAGGCATAAAATACAGCTAATACAAATTCTGCTACCAGTAGTGTAATATCAATGGAACATACCCATTATGATGCCCATGTCCTCCTTTTGGCTGAAGCCTCAGAACTCCATTTGGCAAGCTCATCTCGTCATATATCTACATTGGAAAGCTCAAAGTTAAAAGTGTTCTGAATAATAATCAGCTAACAAAAAGGTTGGTTAACTTCTTCTACTTGACGGTATGTAAGAGTGCCTACCAATAAAATGTGACGCAGGGGTACTTGATAATAAGCAGCAAGAGGCCCAACCTTAATAACAGTAAAAAGAGTCAAAACATCAGAGATAGAAATGGTCATAAGGTGGCTTAAATCAACCACAAAACTTCACTTAAAAGTAATGAAAAAGATTGTGGAAGAAGATACATAAACAAGATAACGGGACATGCATTACCATATATTCCATACACATTCTTTATTCATCATCATATTAATATCTTGAGTCAGCATTGTGATAGAACATATGCTTATTTAGCTGCCTATATGTCACTACAGCCTTTGATTTTCAAGGATGTAAACTTGAAATAATATTACATAGCAAAACCTATTCCATCATTAAAAGAATAAGCTCATGTAAGAAATCCTTCTTAGTAAACATGAACTTGGGTGTTGCAGGGTAATCTCTCAACAGGTAAAAGTCCATAATGTAGGATTAACCATTTACATATAAAATGCCTGTCACAGTCCCCCCCCTCAAATGAAAAGCACTAGTTAGTACTAATAATTAGGGTATTGCAGTGTTTTCTGGCAGCATGTAAAATCCAGAATACAGGACAAACCATAAATACAAAGGTGAAGGCATTTACTTGCATTCGAATTCAAGTAGGTGCATGGCTAAGCATTCAGCAATAACTAAGTTAATTACATAGCATCCATCACAATCTTTTGACTGTCTATTCCTAATTCAGACATGCATGAAACTAAGCGCAAACGATTTAAGTGAACAGGTCAGATTGAGGAGCACTCATGGCAAGTAGCAAGTTTTTAATCACTTTTACGCTCTTTCCTGAACTACTTGTTTCAGGACATCAGTCTCTAAATTTATAAAACTAAAGTTGAGTGTCTTGAGTAAGTTTCAAACAGACAATTTTCACAAGTATCTGCAATGAACTACATAACCACTTATGCAGTGAATCTTCAGTAACATTTTAGCTGCACCTAATCCATGACAATGCCTCCACTTGTCAAATGGTCAGGAGGCAATTGGTAAAAATAAAATAGAAATGTGGCACTGGTATATGAACCAAAACATGAGTAGATTCTTCGAAAGGACGTGTAAATATATATAACTAGGAACCTGCCATATAGAATTCATATGAGAAAAGGGGAAAACAAAATGTATAACTAACCGATTCCCCACTGAAATTCATGTATGCCTGAGGTTTTGCCAACAAAATTGGTACTTCTCCAATGGCACCTGTACTGATCACGAAAGAAACCCAAGTAAACCATCAAGCACAACTGGGAATCTCGAAAGACAAAGAAATTAAGTCCCAGACAAAAATAAATAAATAAAAGACCTAAGCAACACAAATACAAAATATATACCTATCCCTACTAAAGCTTTTGACTGTATAGTATTCAATGCAATCCCTTCCGATTGTGAAATTTGATCAATCATTTCAAAACCAACCTGTTACATGCAACTATGTAAAATATCATATCATCAAAAAGAAAAGAAAAGAAAAGAAAAGAAAAAGCTGTCTGGCTTCATAATTTGCAATTCATTACATTGTGTCGAGTTCCATGGTACTTATTTCCAGGGTTACCCAATCCAACAACCAACCATGGTGTATACTCCACTTTAAATTCACCATTATTATCTGGCAAAGAAGCACGCAAACAAAACCTTGTTGATCCTTGATTCCTTTGACCAAAACACCGGCTTCTTGGACACAAAATGCAAGTGTTTGGAACAGAGATTGCATGCAACATTGACCTAAAACAAACATAGCAGAAAATATTTATCCATAATGAAATAAAGAACATTTAGGCTTGCTGTTACCTGCAGTTCCTTTATCTAAAAGATTCAATATTTTACTATAATTTTCTCTTTAGAGCATAATCCAAAAAATGGGAAATTTACAAATCATTATTTTGGTACATTTCATTCAGATTTCTACATTGTTTCCTTTCCTGGCCAATATAAGCTTGAACCCAGCATTTATAATGAGCAATTCTTACTACAGAACAGAAAATGCAGTGAAAAAGTAACTAAACAAGAGGTACCAAAAAAGATGAAAACTTGTGAATAACTAAACATAAACTCAGCGCTTTTTTGCTGCAGCTCAAATTCCTGAAGAAATATCTTTGAAAACACACGCACACAAGTGCAGAAAAATAAAATAAGGAAAACTGAAAATATAGAAATTAGAAATGAATAAAAGAAAGTCGAGGAATTAACCTGTTTCACTTTGGGTACTTCAATTCAATACAAGATACTGATAATACTAAAAAGGGGTGATAGATAAGAGCAGGTTCAGTTTGTATTTTGAGTTTGAGGCTTTAATTTGGCGGATTTGTCTTAAATTTGGATATCTTTTCATATTTGGATGATTTTCCCGTAAGTTTCATGAATATATATGAGATTTAACTGACAATCGCTGGGCTTCTAAAGAAATTTGGGCTTAACTAATTAACTCTTTTTATTCTTCTGTTTTTAATTTTATTGCAACCCATTTATTTATGTTTCGACAATTAAGTTCTTTTTTTTTTCTAAAAAACACCTTATCGTCGTAGGCTAAATAAGCCAAATATGTCGTCTTTTTTTCTTAATTCGCCTTTTAGGCCCTCTTTTTTTAAAATTATGAAAATAGATTGATTTTAGAGATTTTTTTTTAATTTTGTTAGGGTTAGGGTTAAAATATTTTTAGAAATTAAGATTTAAGGTTTTAGGAGTGAAATCATGAAAGTTTATAGGTAGATTTATGGGGTCAGGGATGCGATAACACGTTTCAGAACACATACATTTCATAACTCATGCCGGGATAGGACCATTACCTCAGAAACTCATCTTATGAAAGTTAGGTTTCGGAGTGATAGTACTTGATAAAGTCATGAGTCGAAGTCTCTTGATCCATTTGGATAAAGATTGGACAGTGATCCGATATTGAATGAGGTAAGTGGCGGATTAAAATACTTTGGAACAAGTTCATCCAATCACAATTAGCAACTCCCCTATCAAGCCGCTCCCTAATATTCGTTTCAGGCAAATTACCCCGTTCCCACGTAAACTATGGACCCGAATATCCAATATCCATTAACTGACATTCCTCAAGCACATTCCGAAAATCCAACATTATTCTTTCTTCCCTCGGCGTACCACCCACCTTTTCATAAGAGTACAAAATTTCGTTAAAGTCGCCACAAACAAGCCAAGGCAAAAACTTGATTTCTCCTTAGACTTTTCAACAACTCCTATGTATATTCCCTATGACTTGCATCCGGTGCCCCATAAAACCCAGTCAATTTCCACATTAGACCAACTTCATCTTCTTGAATTTCCACATCAATGTGGTTCTTTGAATAATTTCGGATTTGGACCATAAGATTTTTCTTCCAAGCTAGACACAAACCTCCCCTAGTTCCTTCTGCTTTAACTTTTAATCCATTGCAGAAACCACACCTCCTCCAAACCCGCTCCATCCTAATCTCATTCAATTTGGTCTCCATACAGAAGACCAGTGGGGATTATAAATCTTTAGCATGTGTCGAAGTATCCGCTCAGCCCGTGGACTCCCCAACCCACGGACATTCGAACTTATAAGTTTCATTGCTTCCAATCAGCTTGCCCCTTGGCAGTCGCCGATACAGATTGAATCAGAACATTATCGTGCTCTTTGAATAATGTTAATGAATTCTTAGAATTAGAAACGTTAACATTCACAGCCTCCTATCTAGGCCTCTTTTTTCCGTCTCCACCCCCAGTTGGAATTTTCTCACTATTGTGATCTATAGTTACAAGATCCAGGCCACTAAAAGATTCGCCTATAATTTCTAGCAAGAATCAATTATGAGCTAATTCGACCTTTCTTCACTAATCACTCGGGTGCTCTTTTGTGAGAAACCTTCATAATGTTCCTACCTAACCCTCGATGTTCATGGCCTGACATCCATTCGATAGTGCATTAAAAAGTTCAAATACTGGGAAGGGTTGAGTTTCGAATTCAATTTTGGCTTAAGGTTTCAAACATAAAGGTTGATTAAGAAAGGTAATGTAAAGCTCAAATTCAGGAAGTAGGGATAATGTAATGTTTAAGGTTGGTCCTTTAGGCTCAAGGCTATACAAACAATGCCTAAGGTCTTTCCCGGATTAGTCACCTACCAACGATCTATTAAGCATGCATCTATTTAAACTAACAATTAGCAATTTAAATTATTTATCTACAAGGATTCATATATTGTATTCATCCTACTATACATTTTATACATTTTCATTTCGGTTATTGCCTTTAATCTATTATACCTATTAACTAAGTGAACTAATTAATCTACAATTAAGAGCAAGAAATTATCTAGTATCATTCAAAATTTACAAGTTTGGCAATCTTATATATGCCTTTGATATGTACAACTACTAACTTATTACTCAATTACAGTCCAAGCACCGTGCAATAACACAAATTAAAAATGAAAGCAAGAAATATTTTTGGATATTTGAAAATTAAAAAAAAAAGAAAACTTTTTGAATTTTTTGATTTTTTTTTGAAAAATGCATAAAAACTAAAATAAACTCACAAATAAGCATAAAACAAGAAAACATAAACACACATAAAAACTTATATGCACTCATCCACACTCAGACTACACATTGTCCCCAATGCGTTCAAAAGAAAGGATAGGAGGTTACTGAACTTCCCTAGAATGGAACATCAGACTAGCTCAGGCGTCCACCTCCTCGTTGAAGCTCCATATGTATTGTAGTCTTTTAGGGTAGCTCGATGCATATAAGAAAAACAAACAACAAACAATTACAACACGTAAAATAAAAATGTTCGAAGACAACAATTAAAGTGTTTAAAGTTTTATAAGCCGCATAAAATAAAAAAATACAAAGACATATAACTAAGCGGAATCATCTGAGATTAACTCTGGTTCCATGGGTTGTTTCCCCTTACCTCTTGTGCTTGAAGGTTTGTAACCCTTGTTTGATTTTTCTCATGGTTTTTGTAAATTGATCCCTCGTCTAGGTGTGGATACGAATGTTGTATTCATCGCGTTTTGATCTCTGTTGGGTTTGTCATTCCTTCCACACCTTTCTTGAACCATGTATCTTTTCGGTTTTTTTTTGCCACATTGGTTTTCCTTCCCCATGATTACTATCACATTTCTCTACATATGTTTTCATCATCTTAATTGTTCAGGAGTTGTAACCTCTTGATTCAACAAGCTTATCTAGTTGTTTTTGAATATTTTCCAGCATACCTTCTATTTTTTACTTTGTTGGGGTCAATTGAGTCTGCTCTCCTTTCGACCCATGTCCTCAAGTTCGTTGCTCTTGCTGGATTGCTTTAAATTTCTGATAGATTGAACTCGTTATCATATGCGTAGTCGGTTGACGAAACGGTTTGAGTGGATCTATGGGTACTCTCGCGGCTCGGCATAGATCTGTGATCAAATGCGGAAAGAAAATCCCCGTATCGTCTCTGATTACACAACGTAACATGAACTTGTAGATCCATGTACCTATAGAAATCTGTTTCCTCTGTAAAATAGCTGTTAGCAAGATGGCTTGAAAGGGGTTAACAATCCTAGAGCTAAAAGTGGGGCAAACTTTCATACGGAGAAAATGTAGCCATATTTTATCTAATGTGGTAAACAAAATTGGGTTGAAAGAAATGGGAAGATTTGTATAGACCTCCCTCTCTCATTCCCCTTTACCTTCTGTGAGATAAAACATTATATAATCCACATTCACACCCTTAAAATTTCTAGTATCAAGTAATTCAATCTCATTGTTTGCTAAAAAAAGAACTCTATAATACTTAGAGATTATGGACGAGGAGATTTCAACCTCTCTTCCCTTAACATACACTTTATCCTCCTCGAAAAATTTTAAATTGGCATAAAATTCATGAACCACAGAAGGCACTACAGGCCTATGAGGTCGAAGGCTGAATTCCCTCAATTCATAGAGATCTACAATATCCCAGAACTCATTTTCAAAAATGACATCCGGATCGAACCCACATTCATAGATAAACGATCGTCCATGAAGTTTATGAAAGAAACCTTCAGCATCTGAGGACACAAATTTTTGAATATTGTATGTGATCTCATTCGATGTATCGAAAGATTCTATTGTGTTTAGCCCTCTTGAATATGAAACGAAAATAATTTATGCTATGAAAGTAGAATAAGGAGGGTGTATTAGGAACTTTTACAATGCAATAGGCAAGTATGGGACACCCAGAGTAGCGAGATGCAACGTTGTTGTCTCTTGAAGGGAAACACCACCTCTTGTCGCGGCTATTCTAGAGTATAAATCTGTAGTAAAGAGTTAAAATAAGAAGGTAAATCATAAGAGAAGGTTCAAACCCTAAGTTGAGTTTGAAAGAAGCCTTTGAGAGCCCTTTTAAGAGAAAAGAGTTGAAAGGGTAATGTAACAAATGAATATAGTGTTAAGTGGGATGATTTAGGGTTTTTGAAGAGTAAGGAGGTTTAAAAACACGTAGGTCACACGAATATGACATATTTTATAGTGACCCGGTATAGGTATTGTGATATCCAAGATTGGGCATCGCAATACCAAGAAAATTTTCAAAAATCCTCGTTTTTCTAACTGTCAGCGGTATCACAATATCTTATGTTGGGTATCACGATTCCACTGTCTTCCTATTTCTATATCGAGTTTTTTCGATTTTTTTTAAAGTTCAAGAGCATTAGGGTAAATCCTGAGTCTAAACACAGATGATTTACAAAACAAGAATTAAATTCATAAGTGTATAGTTAAAACACTAATTTCTAGACTCTCCGTCATTCCACTAAAATAAAATTTCCACAAAGTCTGGGAAATCTTAATCCTTTGTTTGTTCGTTAATCGATTAATTGAAGAATTTTTCATCAGTTTCAAAATTTAATCTTGCCTCGCCTTTGGCTATTTCCCAATATTCCTTCCGAGCCCTTTTTCCTTTAACTCCATCTCACTCTTTTGCATTTCTGGAAGGGTATTTAAAGGTGGAATCACAAACTCAAATTTTATTGAGTTCCCTTTCCTCTAATGAACATCTCTTAGTGGATACTTGTCTTTGATTGGTTCATGGTGAGGGCTTTTTTCTATGATTTTCGAAAAGTGTGATGGCTTTTTCATATTTACCTCTACAAAGTCACAAATTTCCCTGTTATGTGCACATCTTCACTAGGTTTTCCAATTTTCACTTGGTGTTGGGAATTAACCCTCATGGTGTTGAGGGCTTTCTTCTCTACGTCAATAGTATCTGGTTTAACACTGTTGTACACGGAGTTTTTTCCACCTGGCTTGGTATTATAAGAGTTTAAGTATTTGGCCCAGCTAACTCTTAATAACTTTCATATTTTCTTGGTACTCAGACATTCTATCCTCGAAGGTTTCATCTACATCGGGCATTTTACAATCTTCATTTGGTTCTTTTAGATGTGTCTCCTCCTCTTGTTTGTTGCTAGCCACCAGATACAAGTAAGTATACCAATCATAGCAAGGGTCGTACCTCTGTTCTGTAAAAGGTCCGTAATCGTCCCAGCTAAGTGTAGACTTTTCATTTTCCTCATATATCAATGTTCCCTCAAACAACCTACCATGGTCATCAAACATGACTTTAAATTGGTCATAAATCAAATGGGCTCAAGCCGTTTATCAAAAACAGAAAGAGGAAGGGTTATATCTAGAAATCCTACTTTGGCTACTTATCTTTACTTAAAAGTGTACATTAAAAATTACTCAATCTTACACAGTCTTCCCCAGCAATGGCGCCAACAACTTGATCGGCTGCACGCATGCGTATTAAAAAAATAATTTATGAAACTATTTTTAAAGCTTGATTTTACTGCAAGCATAAGGTCAGTTGTAATATTTATAGTGTTATAATGGAACACCGAAATATTCGAAGGATCGAACCCAAAGGAAGAGGTGATTGAGAAATAACTAACATACACAATAGAGTCTAAGCGGCTACTCATACGATTTTATAGTACGATAATTCATAAAAAGATGAGTGTGTAAAAAATTAAATATATTACTTTAAGGACTAAATTACAAGAAATATAAACTAGAGGGACTACCCAGAAAATAACTAATAGGGTTGGCTGACTTCAGTGTGGTTTACCAAATCTCAGACTAGGATATAAATCACATAAATTACCAAATGGCTCCATTTTATCTTTCGATCTCAATTTATTGACTTAGACAAATTATGTTCGATTTATCTTTTGATCTCACCAGTTAATTCAGAACTAACGAACGAGTGCGCGACAAGATTACCTTTCGGTCTCACTTTATCTCGATATTCCCTTATGGGGCGTCACTACCTAAGTTCTTAGTTCTATTCAAATTAGTCAAATTTGCTACGATTTAACCCTTTGTCCAAAGATTTTAGTTTATTCCCATGTCCATCAACCAACCTCTTTAAAGGTTTAGCTACACATTCTTAAAGTAAGGAAAGTAAACATAAAGATGGAAAATAAGGCAGCCATGGAAGTAAAGGTTGACAAAAATATAAAAGTTAATATTTTTATGTAAGAAAACTTAAATAGCATGAAACCAAAAGCATTTAACAGAGAAATCTAAAGCAAGAAACATAAAAGGAACAAGTTTTGATAGATTTAAACTAAAATAAACTGAAATACATAAAATTGAAGTTTAAAGAGTCTTATAAGCAAAGTACATGGGTTAGAAATATAAACAATTCTTAGCTATAGTGTTAACTAACTTAAGTAACATAAAGAACAACAAGAACAATAAGTAAATGCAGAAAAATGAACTCCAATCTAAGATAGAAGAAGAGAAAAATAAAAACCCTAGAAAAGTGTAAAGAAAACTAAACCTAAAACTAAGCTAATGTGTGCCTCCTTCTTTTTC
Source organism: Gossypium hirsutum (assembly GCF_007990345.1). Taxonomy (NCBI): domain Eukaryota; kingdom Viridiplantae; phylum Streptophyta; class Magnoliopsida; order Malvales; family Malvaceae; genus Gossypium; species Gossypium hirsutum. The sequence goes on from NC_053443.1 coordinate 45,882,449, forward strand.
AATAATTTTTGGTTGTTTTAAAGTGTGTTTTTATAACTTTTTGATGCCAAAAATGCCCTTACACGGACCTTGTCTGATTAGTAGGCCGGGTAGACAAAGGCTACAGTTTTTGTCGACAAAGGCGATATCGCGATACCCAGAGAGGATATTGCAATATCTCGAGCAGTATTAAAACTTGGGGCCTTCCTTGAGAGGTGGATATCGTGATACCCAAGGGGTATCACGATTCACTAAAAAGACTCATTGGTCTTCTACACTGTCGGATATATCACGATTCTAGGGGTTAGATATCACAATACCCTTGTCTTAGATGTCATTCTTATTCATTTTCGACCTCTAAATCATCCTTACAGTACTCAAACACACATTAGACCTCCCAATGGCACTATCGGCCAATTTTGGTAAAAAAACAAAATTGAGACATTTTCACTTATTACCTGAAAATATGAAAATAACAAAAAGCTATGCTAAAAACTATGTTTTGCTCAAGAAAAAGCTCCTCAAGTGCATTGGAAAAGCCTAATTTTCCACATCGATTTGTGGTAGATCAATAGCTACAATGGTAGATTTCCTATTTAGAAATACATATACATACTTTCTTTCAAGAACCGTCCCTTAAGACTCATTCAATTTCATCACAAGACTAACCAAACCAAGTTAACTTCTGATGTATCAAATCCTTATCATAGAATTATCTATCAAAGAGATCTCAGGACTTACCACAAAGGCAGATAAACCAAATTCTGTCACGTAGGCATCCCTAAATATGCCACATAGGCGTTTCATAATTTGCCACAAATGCAACAAAAAATACGCCACTAAGGCTTAGCAGATCACGCCACATAGGCAACACACGTTAATCACGTGTTTACTGTCTCGGTGGACTTTTACAAAATGTGTCATGGGTTTCTCCCTCATGGACTTATACATATCTTCATGTTGTGATCTTCTAGTTCGATCTACATATCATAAAAGGCATCACTATGAGTATTCTTATTATCATATTATATCTTGGGTCTCAGCTATATGGGCTTACATATCCTCATGCCGCGTGATCTATCAGTCCAGTCTTCATCTCACCGGAGGCAACACCATAAGTGTATTCGTTGTCATATAATGTAATGGGTCTCTACCACATGATTTTACGCATATCTTTATATCGTGATCTGCTAGTCTGGTTAGTAATATAATTGCCCTACCAGAGGTATCACAAAGGGATGTTTTACTCAGAAGTTACTTACCCAGATTTATTCACATACTTGACTGATTCTTACTTTCTCATATAAGATCTCACAGACATACTTACCGTTTAACTTCTTACTCAAGTAGTACCTCACACAAATCGTCCTTAATCATATAGGTTCTTTACATTACTTCGCTTAAACACTTACAAATTGTTCGAGATGTTATCTGTTTGGAAATTTGTCTATATTGTAGTAAACATGTAACTATTTTCTATTTATTTGAACGATGAATAAATAAATAAAGTTAATTTCACATTTCACTATTATGTCTTTTGTATTTATGTCTTTTATATTTTGCATGCATAACGAAATTGTGACAAACAAATATTAGCTCATTGATTGTCTAGAGTTCAAAATGAATAAATGGCATTGTAAAGAACGTTTACATTGCAAGAAAGATAACTTACTTCAGTAGATAATCTAAATGAGCCCGTAATCCCGTAAGAGAATCAAAGTGAGCATTTGATTCAAATACTAAGAAGGATTATTATGTTGTTTACAGTTCCAATTGGGGAGATGGCTAGTTTTCAGAGCAGTTGACTTTACAAGTAGAGACATAGATGTATTCATTGGTAGAATGATACATTGGACTGAACCCAAGATGAATTAATTCTGAATCCGTTTGTAAATTAATTCACTTGTGACATTTATGGTGTGATTTACCTAAATCCTAAGTTAGTCATTGACCATGCGTATGCAACTCATGTGCTTTGATATAAGTGGAGGCTTGCTGTAAAGATGATTGATCTCGTAGCCGGTAACTTGGGTACATGACTTGTGTATGGCATGACTTTACTAGCAACAGTGGAATTCATAGTTTAATTAAAGAGTCAATGATATCCTCTCATTGACATTATGTGGATTGATAAATATGGAATGTGGCTACGGGTTGCTTATTCTCGAACGAGCAATTTATCACATTCATTTGTTGACAGTGATCATATTAATCATTAAGAAAACATAATGCTGACAATATGATAAAATATGATTGTATTGAGTGAATAGATTTAACTCAAAGAAATCAAGGATATCATATGAGGGTAACACACATATGATGAGGTCATTGGACAAAGCATTTGGATGAATTGCTTTTGTAAAGAGTATACAATAAGGAGTTTTAATCATGGTACTTCTTGTGTACTGACTTCATAATTAAGTAATTGCGAATGATCGGAACGATGCTTTTGAACATAATTGCAATCACTAGAGTCTAATTATATATGTCTGATTGGTCCCTTCGCTAGCTCAACAAAAGCTCGACCGGATTATATTTGAATCAGAAAAAAAATTATATGACTTTGGGAATAATTTAACTGAGTCGATTTTTTTTGATGTGGAATTAAATTAGGTGGTAGTAAGAATTATTCAACTAGTGAATTTGATTAAAGAATTTTCTTGAAAAATTAATTTGGAAAAATTAATTTTGATCAAGTAAAATTAAATGAATCAAATCAATTAAAATTAATATGATATTTTTGGAAGTTAATTTTCAAGTTAGACAATTGGCTCAATGGGTAATTGAACTTGAAAATTGGACCTGAGATCGTAAATTGGGTCTGGGAGCCCAAAACTGAGATCAAAACCCAAAAATTGGTCGAACCAAGCCTGATATGTGAAATCGGTCTGACAGTCTAACCGGTGGCTAGACCGGACCGGTCAGGTCATTATTGACCCGGACCGAACCGACTCGAGGTGCCGTAAGGGTGTCGCACCTGCATCACCGAACACAGTGGTGCCGGTGGCTGTGATGGCGGCATCCTGGTGGCTGGCGGTGGTTGGTATTTGGTGGTTGAGGAGTTGAAGAGTTACACTCCTACTTAGACTCTACCAGAGAATTTGATTTCAGATTAACTATTCCAAAAATAATAATATTTTAGTAGTTTAATATTAATTTAAATTTAATCTTATCTTAATAGTATTTTATTAATTTAATATTAAAATAATTATATTAATATTAAATTTAATTTAATGTTTACCTATAAGATAAACATTATATTATTTTAATAAGATTTAATATTAAATTTAATCTGATATTTATCTTGATAAATATTATATTAATTTAATATTAAAGTAATTAAGTTTAATTATAGTTGAACTCTCTAAACTTGGGTCATTATTTACACACACTTGAATTCAAGAGGAAGTTGTAGAGAGAAAATTCTCTGAAGAGATTATTCTAGAAAATTTCTAAAGATATTTTTTTTGATTTACAACTTGACTCAAAAGTTTAGAGAAATTGCAAAATTACCCCACTGGTAATTTTTGTGAAATTTTTTTTATTCGAAGCGAGCACACACTCTGCAGATGTGAGCTTGAAGATAGCGGAGAAGACTACTTGGTCGAAATGCTCATCCTAGATGAATCGAAAAGGTACAATTTTGATTAATTGTTTATTACTTTAGATATCACAACCGATATCTTGTTTTCGAAAATTTTTAAACTATAGTTTTTCCCTAAATTTATTTTCCACTGCATTTTCTAAACCCGTTTTTCCAACATTATCAGCATACATATCTCTAATTGAATAGTTCACATGCAAGAGCCAAGATAGAGAGTCATCTGATACTCGCATAGACTACAGCTTGGAGTTCTAAACTCGAACATCTCTCTTGAACCAGCAGTAGCAACTGCTTAAAGAACATGGAACCATCATTAAAACCCATTTACAGACAAATTTCTAACATCTCAATTACAGACAACCCCCCATGCAGGGCTTCTTATTCATAACTTACTGTTCATGCTTCTTAATATCCTTATTATTTCAAAAACTTAACATGCAGAGTTATCAGACTTATTAGGAGGTGGAACATCCACCGATTAATGCAAAAACCTTAGCTTCTAGCTTTATAAAGGAGAAGAAAACATATAAGTTTAAGAAGAAAACCAGAGTAATATTGAAGGAAAAAAAATCCCCCAGAAAAACTCGTCTCACCATATATATACACCTAGTTCCCCCTAATGGAACTTGACAAGTGTCGATTGTATCCAGAATTTGTCCTAATAAATGGCTACAAAATCTGGGAGAAATATAAATGGGAATCCTATACAAATATTATTTGACCAATCAGTTCAGTTGGCTCCTGACCAAGTCACGTTACAACACCCAATTAACACAGTGCTCAGGCAAACCGGGTGTACTATACTTTTGGCGGTAACTCTCACTAGGCTTCCTCTTCGCTTGTCATATTCTGTTCTTAAATAGCAAAATAACCTGAGATAAAATCTTTAATTACTTCCACAACAGATACTTTAAACTAAACTTTAATCTGCCAGAAGATTGCTAATAGGCGAACTACACTACGTCAAACAGATAACTTCACATGTACACGTCTTCTAATCGAATCCTCCAAACTTGGGGTGTGATAGAAAATGTGTGTCTCGGGTCTCCATCTTTCCACCAATGCGCTGATGAGTGTAGGATTGAGTTTGCAGCTCCCGAGCATATGCAAGAATCACACGTCTTGTAAGTAATCACGAATTTCTGTGTCTAGACTCTTTGACAAATTATGTATGAACCTTGCAAAATACGATTATCCACCTATTTATATCAATGAAAAAAAATAATTTAAAAATAAAAAATTTAAATTTAACTTAATTGAAAATAAAAAAAAATTAAATTTTTTCGTTACCATTATTGCTTAAGTAGCGAAAATGTGCTTGTAGTCAAAACAAATTAGAGAGCTTGCCATTTGTAAAATTTTAATAGAAATGAATATACGAAATAATTAAATAAAACTATAGTATTTTTAAACAAAGTGTATAGAAAATTTTTGAACAAAAATTGAGAGAATTGAGAGTTTAGAGAGAATAGAGAAAGTTGGATTTGAGTGAAAAGAATGAAAAATGACATGGTATATATAGGAAAAAAAATTCCCATTGGCTCTTTTAAATAATTTTACCGTTGCCAACGTTTAGAAAGCCGTTGGGGGAAAACGACTGTTGGAGGAAAGCGCGTCCAGCTGGTCGTGCTTTCTGCATAGGTAACAGGAAAGCGCGTCTTGTTTTCACACACTCTCTCTAAAATCGACCTTTTTCCCTAATTTTTTTTTAAAAAAAGGGCCTAAAAGGCCAATTAAAGAAAAACGACATATTTGGCTAATTTAGCCTTCCCCAGAAAGAAAGTTCATATATTTCAATATGTTATTTAAATATAAAAAAAAAAACTCATGTTATTTTTCAGCAATTCAAAAAATAAAAATTAAACTAAGACATTACTAATAATTTTTTTTCATTTTTTAAAAATTATCTTTTATTTTTAAAAAATACATTTTTTATTTCTCAAGATATCTATCAGAGCGAGCCCAATAATTAATCCTTCGCATTTTGTAGACCTATTAAGGGGTAGATGCTGGCCACAAGTTTTAAAGCTACTCTATACCCAGGATCGAACCCTCGGCCACTAGTTAAAAGATACATTTGATAAATAAAAATAAATTTTATTATTAATAATTTTTTTTTGTTTTTTTATCTATCCTCTTGTGAGAGAGCTGACTTCTTTTCTCGCCATTTATGTTATACAAAGTAAGACTTTGGTTGTCTTTTTAAAAATATTGAATTCATTAGTGCTCTTTTAAATGCACCTCAATGATTGTTCATATTTATCAGGATTATTAGTTTTTAATCAATTCAATCAGTTCAATTATCAATGATTGTTCATATTTATCCGTATTATTAATTTTTAATCAATTCAATTATCGATTCAACCGGTTTTTAGTTAATTCAATCAATTCATCAGTTTTTTATCTAATCAATTTAAAATTACTTTCAAGATCAATTCTCCGACCAATTCTCAATCCAATGAGTTCCAAATCGACCGATCAGTCCAATCCAAATAACACTGATTTAGAAACAGTTGGCTAACATTCATGATTGCATCCGCCGCAAACTCTGGCCTCTGCTAATGGGAGTGGGCCACACAAGATTATTATTGCTTCAATTCGTAAATGACTTGTTTTTCTCAACCTCATCACTACCACCATACATATACTATTGCTAGGAAAGGCAAGAGGGGCGTCCACATAATTGTGTTGGCCATGGGTTTTAAACTTTCATGGTTAACAAGAGGGGCAGAAGCACAAAAAATTGGATATGCAAAATACTAACAGATACCCAAACCAAAATTTCAAGAAGCAATCATAAAAAAACTACGTATATTTGTTTACATTTCAACTTGGCACCAAATGCTAGAAATGGTCCCGCTAAGCAATATGCATTGAAAAACTTCTGAGTTTTCAATATCAATGGCAGAAACTGCGTAAATACTTTTACATTTAGCATTGAGGCTGAGACTGCTGTTTTTTACACAAGAATTTAATAATCTAAGATTTTTCACTTAATCCAAACTCGTTTCCTTGATACATACACAAAAATTATGACATTTATGACCAAAATCCGATAACTTATGCAACATTACAAATGCAGAAGTGGAAAGCATGTAAATTACCTCCTCAAGTGGATTCGAGAATATAAGGGATAGATATGCATATCCTTTTTTATTTCACTTGTCCTTTGCTTTTGAACTCCTCACCAAACTAAGCCCTTTTTTCTCCTAAATCTGTCAACACGGTCCGTGCTCATTCGAGACTTCTCAGGCTTATTTGACTTCTTTGACTTCTCAAGTCGGCTATCTAAACTATTTCTTGAAACTTCTGGAAGGTCAGCACCCAATTCGAATGTATCCGAAGTTCCACCCTCCGATGGTTTGTTGCTCCGTTTGTCAGAGTTGACCACTACTTTTTCAGAACCATTAGCAGCAGCTGCTTTTGATTTGTTCAAGGACAGTACAAACTTCTTCAGATGTCTAATGAATTCTGGGTAGATCTCAAGATTGCAATGTCCTCCTCCATTAACCCACAACGGGTCATACTTATTCTTGCAAAGCTCCCAAAGCTGTTTTCCATGAGAATGATGAACAACTTCATCCGCTGTCCCCTACCAACACAAAAAATTGAGCTTCATCACCACTTTTAAAATAAAAATTCAAAATAGACGTGTATAACAGTTCTCCTAAATATCAATATATTTAGGTAGCATGAGCAAGTGAACAAATGTCTTCACTTGTCAGAGTTAACAATTCAATAGACTTGGCAACCTGTGTATGCATGTTGTGTTCCATGTTTATTTCCCCAGTCAGCCATGTAGATACACAACAAAAATTACCAAATGTGTCAAATCTTAAAAGTTAATACAATATACATATAGAATTTTTGTGTTAATTGTGTTTAAATATGCACAATTTCAAAGTACCACACCGCTTACCCCAAACCTGACCATGGAGATAAAAACAAAGAACAATGACAAACTACTCTTTGTTCAAAGACCCAAAAATTGGCATATGCATTTCTCTCTCTATGCTCAAGAAGATAAATATATATATCTACTCTCTTAATAAAATCTTAAATTCTCGAAACCTACCCAACATATGGCACAATGCAAAGTACTAAATATTGATTAATTCATTGGTACCTAAAAACAGAAATGTATTTCTAGTGGATAATACTGTCATCTTTACTTAATTTCACATGAGAACCTCAATAATCTAGTCATCACAGACAAAACAATAAATAAAATTTAGACTGATTGAGCTAAAATGCATAAGGAGGTTTAACTACTCATTTAGAACAAGTATCTTTTCGACAATCTGTGACCTGTGATATTTTTATCAAATTTGAGTCTCTTCAAATCAATCTTTAAAGATTTTCTTTCATTGATTATCTCGGTAAACTTTTTATGATGGTATTTGTTCACATTTTGGAACATCACATCACATCACATGGGTGCATAATAATGGCAACTCACCTACTGACCACAACAAACATATGATATAATACTAATGTTAACATCGCAAATCAAGAGAGAGAGAGAGAGAGAGAGAGAGAGATGACGATGACGATGAAACAAGATGGGGAGGATAAATGCCAAAACAATAAGAACGATACTTACATGAATTACCAAGACTTGGCAGTTTACTGCTCCAATTTTGTCAATATTCTGAAAGGATGGGGGAAAAACCTGGTAATGAGGGTACACATACAAGATGAAACAAGAAACTAGAAATAGGATGAATAGGACAGACTTACCTTATAAATGTCAAACCAGTAGGTCCTTTTGACAGGGTACAATACTCTCATGCCAGACAAAATTGGGCTATGTAGAACCACACCTCTCAAGTTTGGCAAACGTGAAGCAAGATCAACAGTAGGTCCACTACCAACTGACTGACCATATAATATCAAATCTTCATCTTTAACTCCATACCGTTCCTTAAGGCATGTATATGCTGCATCTATGTCTGCATATGTATTACACTCAGTTGGCTGTTTCAAAAAAAGAAAGTGAAAATTAGAATACAGATCTCCATCAATGAGTAAAATATTCATATATTAAAGACAAGAAATCAGAAGTAACATGTCTGGTATTGAATATTTATGGATTCTGTAACACGCTGAACATGGGAAATAATTGAGAAACCCCACAAATTTAAAGAAATTAGTGCATAAATTATCGAAATGATTGTAAAAATTAAATGTTGAAAACATATGGACCAACATTGACCAATACAACCAATATTATACAAAATAAAACTAGCTGCCTTATAGGTTTACTCTGAGATTTTCTAGAGCTCAAATCTTGCAAATTAAATGAACACTGTATTAATCTACTTCATTAGAAGAAAAAGTGAAAGAATGCGTTGGATTGGCCCAAGATAATGTGCAACTATTTAACGTGAATCAGGGCAATTTTTGTTCCCAACATTAGCAACTAAGAAAAGAGAAATCAGGTGACCAACCTTTCCAGTTGATTGTCCATAGCCAGAGTAATCATACCTAGAAAAGAAAAAAGGTGTGATCAGTTTAGAAAAAATAAACAAATAGAAGAAAAGACTAGCCTAAAAAGCAGACCTCGCAAGAGAATGGATGATAAATATTCTACTTTCAGGAATTTTAATTATATATACACTCATAGGATGAATCACTCTAGTATTGTCAAGAAGAACTTTAAGGGACAAGGAATTCTAAAATTATTGTTATTATAATTTTGGACAAGACTTTAACAAAAAGCTTTAAATGCTTAAGAATGACAGAATGTTCATTAGTCTTTGGCAGATTGAGAATCCGATAAATGTTTCTTCATTTGTATGAATGGCAGCTCAATCTTGAATAACTCGAAAAGCTTTCAGAAGAGCTATATATACAAGGATTAAAGACTCTGTAGTTCACATTCTCCCACAAAAGTCTCCACGGACTCACATTATTTTGGGGTTCAGTAGGTAATAGGTCAGTGCCTAATTCTGAGGCAAACTTTTCTATTTCTCTTAGAGAAGTCCTGTCTGCAAGGAAGCAACAAGCTGTCTTTTTCTTCCCTTTCCTATCATTTATTGAAGTTTTATATACTTATGCATGCAAGCACCTTCATTAGGGTACTAAAGTAGTACACTTATCAACAGGAAAACATATTGTATCGATTAATTAAATTCAAACCAGACTGCCTGCATATAGAATGCAACCTCAACCTATGTTGCTTTGACTCTTCGTTTTTCTTGAAATACTCATGTCTAACACTAGCATCCAACATGAATGCGTAGATATGTCCCTCCAAGAATCCTCCAAATACATGGGAAAACTTGAAAAAATTGATACATACTGTGTTTGACATGTACTTGTATCCGACACACACCTGAGTCTCATAGACCTTAACAGTTTTACATCAAGCAAATCCAGTAATGGCAAAGTAGACGCAGACCAGAGATGGTCATTTCCAAGAGGCCGCCAAGCTTGATATTTACTAGTACTAGTTTCTAATGTCACATGAGTTGCATGTGTTTTTTTATGCATTTAATTTTTTAATTAGTTTTTAAAAATATTGTAATTTTTAATTAATATAATTAGTGTAAAATAATATTCCTTATTCGAATTGTTAAATATAATTAAAATACATTAAATTATTTAACAATTCAAATATTATAATAATAAATTTCAATTCATAACTAAAGCATTTCTAACATATCCAATATACAATATATAGATTAATTTTACTTCATATAATTAATGCAAAGCAGCATTATTCAAACTAATAACTAATTAACATATACTAATTATTTTGATAATTCAAATATAGTGCTAATAAAAAATTCTAATCATTATTAAAACATTTGAAAAATTATAAAAGTTTATATATTCTACATTAAACTCTTCACTATTCAATTTTTATTTTTCCTAACAATTAATAAATGGACCATAATAATATTTAGATAATATACAATTAATATAAATATAATACATTATATTATACAAATATATTATTTATAAAATTTTATATATGAAATATAAAGTTAATTATTACATAAATAATTAAAATTACTATTTAAAACAATTTTTTCTTTTTACTTTTTTTGTTAATAGAAACATAATAATTTTACAGCTAGCTATCACTGTAAAGTCTGACCAAATAGTAGTTGAACTCTGACCAATCAACTACATGCATAGCATGGTGCGGGCTAGATTAACGGGATCCTACCATTTGGACTTAAAAGGAGAATATTTCCTTCTACTTCATTTCACTATATCTTGTTATGTGTCATCACTAAATTTTGTAGCGTATCTTTCGATCCTGTACACGCATATCCCCGCTTAATGCTCCATATAAACCTGCTCACGTTCATCCTCTGTTTGTTATGTACTCATACTGCAGTCCAAGTTACCCAATATTGTTTCCAAGTAAACAGAGATAAGCAAAAATTATGAGATACTATCTAATGATAATAAACACGGCATAATGGGTCTGGAAGTGGTAATGGCACAAGAAAGGAACAACAAAAGCAGGATAATTTACAAACGTATAATTAAATGAAAAATAAGGCAAGATAAACCATTTTGTGAAAACTGAAAAGAACTCAAGACTTCATCCTTCCAAAAGTACCAAGACAAAAACTAAAAATTCAGTAATAGGATACAGTAAATATAAAGCTTCCCTAACGATTTAAAAAGTATAAGACAAACTAAAATTCCAAATTTGAGAAATATCTCCAGTTAGGCATAGTTCCTATAGTGGAACGGAATGCTATTACTATGATGTAGCCTATACTCTATGGAAATAAAACATCCAAAAGAAAACTATGCAACTACATGATTAAGATATCACCTTCTGACATTCTAATCATACGTTAACACATTATTCACTGCTTTCTAACAACTATGTTGCTCCAACTCTTTGTTCTTCTTAAATTACTTATATTTGTCACCTGCATCACGGTTATGCGGCTATGGCCCTCCAAAGATCCTCCGAATACATGAGAAAACTTAAAAAAATCAAACATACCCATGCCATACACATACCCATATTCGACGCTCAAAATTGTATCTAAGTAACATAGCATGTTAATGCCCTTAGGCATTAAAAGCTTCAAAGCATTGTTTGCAAGAAAAAGTATAATTATCATATCTAGCACCTCAACAAGAAGCAACCACTACAAATATGACCTAGCCAGAAACCATCTTCTACCACATCGCCTTAAGTAGGTGCGCTTGATCAGTTAAAAGCACAAAGTCCCACAGCATTTGAATTAGCTGTCAACAGCATTCATTTGTAGATAACATTAAAACATTGCCGTCACAATGCAGCAGCTATAGTAAAGAAATGATAAATAAAAACAAAACTCTGAACACCTAGGTAACTTAAACAACAATGCCTTTACCAATAATTCTTTCCAAGTCTTATTAAAGCAAAAGTGCAAAACCACTACCACTAGTCTTACAATGTAACAAATATCAAAATCAGCATAATTTTCAACAGGTTGGGTTCCAGTCCACTTCTTTCAATGCACTCTTCATTACCATTCAGATGTATTTGATCCACTCAGTAATTGTGAAGTCAAATTTGTGAATGTGACTAACCATGTATTGAAAAGTAATGAATGAGAACCGGACCCAACTCTCACTTACTGCCAGCCTAAAATCTCTCCTTTCCCTAACATTTAGCACCTTGTAATTAGACAGGTGAACCTAGAA